>NC_067167.1:13487683-13787683 GCF_903995435.1 Acomys russatus | reverse complement strand
CAGAGCTGTGGGACAACCTTCAAGGGCAGCATTGGGTGTGCAGTGAAGGCGGGAGCCTATTACAAAAGCTGTGCATGTAGCAGACGGCAGAGTTAGAAGTGGGACTGCTTAGCTCTTTTGGAGCTAGAAGATCCTGAGTGAATCCCCAATGCCGGACATTGAACTATATGATCTATATTTATATTGCTGGACTCTGGTTTTACCTGGACTGTAACTATACCCTGATTCTGGAATAATAAAATATGTGACTTGCTTTTGATTTAAGAGGGGCTCAAAGTTAAGAGATTTAGGATTTTAAAAGAGATCTTGGACTTTCAAGCTGTTAGAATTTTCTAAAGACCTTGGGACTTTCAAAAAATTATACTCAGTGTTATATTAGCGAGCGATACTGGGGACAGACAGGAAAGAGACGGTTGTAATTTAAGGGGATGTAGCTCTGTATCAAGTTGACAAGAGGTGGTGTTTCCTAGTTCTCTTCAGCTGTCAAGTGGACATAGTCCCAGACTCACCTGGGGGATCGCCTACACCAGACTGGCCTGTGGGCAAATCTGAGGGGGCCTTTTCTTGCTTCCTAATTGATGTAGGTTGCCTGTACCATGTATGGAAGGGGTCCTGGGCTGTAGAAGGAAGCCAGCTGGGTAGACTTTAGAGTGAGCCAGTAAGCAGCTTTATCTGTGGTTTCATCTCATCCCCATGTTCCTGCCTTAAGTTCCTGTCTGGACTTCCATTCCTGATGGACCATGGACTCTCGAGAAAGAGGAAGTGAACCGCTTCCTCCCTAAATTTCTCTTGCTCATGGTGTTTATTATAGCACTAAGGAAGCAAAATAAGAAAACTCAGGAAACACCATATTTAACTCCAGTAATAGTGGCAGTCCGGGACTGTGAGGAGATGGGAACTCACACCTAACCGTGTCTCCAATGCCTGACGCCACACACATGCAGCTCTTATAACAACTCTCTGAAGGACGGACACATTTTCTCTCCTTTTTGAAGACGTCAAAGCAAAAGGTAGAAATAGTACAAAATTCGTCTGCATTGCCAAACTGGCGAGTGACACAGCCAGAATTCAGACTCATGTCTGTAACACTCTGGAGCCCATGTGCTTCTCACTACATCAAATTTTAATGTGTCTCATACCTATGCGGAAGGGCTTTTTTCCTTAATACTACAGTAATAAAATTTTAGCCAGACATTTTGGCACTAGAAACTTATAAAACGTATTTTGAAGATATAGGCCAAATTTGAGAAGTGATAGGTCTCAAAGCCAAGACAAGTCTCATTTGCTCCTCTCAGCACTTCTCACCCTGCCTCCTACCATAAGCCCCTCCCTCCCAGGGGCTGGGCTTCGCTTCCCTTCCCCAGCCTGATCCCTAGATAACTCAGCCATTCTGGCTACACTGGTCTCTTGGCCCTACCACCTCTTTCTTGGTCAGGGCTCCTCTCTTACTCTCCTTCCTCATCTCTCCTCTCATGTCCAGTTTAGTCTGCTGGCCATGTTCAGTCTGGGCACTTCCCTCTACCTGCTCTTCCTCTTTTATCTACAATTAAAAATCTCCATACTTTAGGAGTGGTCATGTTCTCCTCCTCTTATTTCATTTCTTTTTTCATTCAACAACCAGCTTAGTTAGAGACACTATAAAGGACAGTTTCCTGGGGATAGCTAGAAACACCTGAGGACAGAACTCATTTGGAGACACACTTGGAATTGTCAGTAGTTTACTAGTGGAAAGAATCACTTAAAATAACGACAAATAAAAAACACTGGGTGGAGTCAGATAATCTGGGCCATAAGGCGGCAGGACTACTACTTTCACTGCCAAGAATTCTGAAACAAGGAGCTAGGTGTGTGCATGCCTTTAATCCCAGCACTCTGGAGTCAGAGGCAGGTGGATCTCCAACTTTGAGGCCAGCCTGGTCTGCAGAGCAAGTGCTAGAATAGCTGGGACTGTTACACAGAGAAATCTTGTCTTGAAAAACCAAAATAAACAAATAAATAAAAAGAGAAAAGAGAAAAAAAAATTCTGAAATAAGAAAAATAAACTGCCCAACAAGGGTGCCATTTTGTCGACAGCCCAAATCTACTCGGGTAGAATATCCTGAGCTTCTTTACAGACACAAAATAGCTGTAGCTTTGTTGCATATATATAAAATAAACAACGTGTCGATCAAAAGTAACATGTGAAAGCTCCTGCTTTGGAACATTCTGACTTGGTATTATCAACAGTCTACACTGCTCATCCTCTAAAGAGTGAGAAACCATCCCCTGCTGTTGTTTCAATTTACAGTTTTCAAATGGTGATGCTGAACATCTTTTCATGTGCTTATCGGCCATCTGAGTTTTTTCTTCCATGAATTGCCTGTTCATATGCTATGCAAATATCCAACCTTCAACATTTAATCTTGTTGAAATTTTCCAGTGGGTGTAAAAGTTTGCAGATTCTCTTGTAGTTTCTATCTGACAACATGGGAGAGACACAGATGCTTACAAACCTATTTCTTCTTCTTCTTCTTCTTCTTCTTCTTCTTCTTCTTCTTCTTCTTCTTCTTCTTCTTCTTCTCCTCCTCCTCCTCCTCCTCCTCCTCCTCCTCCCTCTTTTCCTTCTTCCCTCTTCCTCTTCTCCTTCCTCTTCTTCCCATGCCTACAGGTAGACCATATTTCCCAGTCTTCCTCCCAGTGTCTTGTCACGTGGCTGACAGAATTCTAAATATGTAATGCAGACAGAAATGGTGCAATAGCTGCTCTGTAAAACAGACCTGTTGAAGACTCTGAGGATCTTTTGGGGGTCATGGATATGACATGAGGATTCGAGGTTCTTGGTTAATCAGATGAAAGACTGGCCAACTAGGAACTCCTATTCTAGATTATAATTTGATAGAGAAATGAATCTGTTGGGTTAAAGTACTGAGAATTGGTAATTTACTTTCCATTGTGGCTAAAGGTAATGATAACATTAATAAATTATTTGTGAATTACTATCATAGTTCTTATTTTATAATACTTAATGCTGTTTATTTTTATTTTATTAGGGAGCTACTAGGGGACTGATTCAATGTTCAATAGGATTCTACAGATTTCAAGGGATGCTGAAATTTCTCTATAGCGTAAGCTTCATATATAAATACATACGTGTTTGTATGTATATTTGTGTGTGTGTGTACACTTAGGCTAATAAACTATGTTTAATTCCTAATTTAATATGAATATTTTCTTACAAATATGTCTTGAATTTTGTCAAATATGCTCATCTACTTTAATTGCTATAAGTAACATACATTTTTGGCCTTCAATCTTTCCATTTAATAGATTAACAGATTTTTTATAGTAAATCATCATAAATTTCTGGCAAGCCCTCTCATATATATATATATATATATATATATATATATATATATATATATATATATATATATTATTATATTATCTATGTGTCTTTGTATCTATCTATCATCATATGAACTTTATGAGATTTACTGTGGTCTGGGTAGTTCAACAATGGGTATCTGCTGATGAAAAGGCCAAGAACCTGGTAGTTGTTCAGTGCACGGGAATGGACATCTCAGCAGTTCCAAGCTAATGTTGTCCGTGTTCAGCCTGGACACCTCAGTCTGCCCTGGGGGAATTGCTAGAGAGCTGTTGTCTTCAGTATACCTAAGAATCCCGAAGAACAGGTTCTACGGTTAGTAAACAGGCAGCGATACAACCACCCCTAAAGATCCTGATGACAGGCAACACCAAAGCCACTCCAGAAGCATGTCATCAGAAACATGTCACCACCTGCTGGCAAGACGCCCTAAGCCACGCGTGTACCCTCTGCGCATGCGCTAGCCAGCTTACAAAGGGGACCCCCTCCCATTCCTCTCTCTTTCCTCGCGTGTCTCCAGAGACTGTCCGTATTCCCTTAATAAACCACTTAAGTGGGTGTGCTGCGTGGCGTGATTTCCATTTCTCAGCACAGCTCCACTGCTTACATCCTAATATCTACTACCAGAAAAAATGAACACCTCAGTAACAGCACAGACGAACTTGACAGAAGGTGAGGTGGGAAAAGGGCAAAAAGTAAAAGCTTTCTTCTTCCATGTCCTTTTATGTAGGCTGGCACCAGAAGATGTGGCCCAGATTTAGGACGGGTATTCCCAATTCAAATAGTCCAATCAAGAAAATCCCTCACAGGTGTCCTTAGCTGCTTGGACTTTAGGATTCTAGAGGTAGTCTCATCGACAGCCAAGCTTAGCCTTCACCCTTTGGGATTTAGATCTCTAGGCTGAGACGAATTTTCACGTAAAGTTTTCAGTTTTTAGAACTTTCTAGATAAATAACCCAACTTACAGGAAGCACTCGCCAGTGGGTCACAGCGCTTGGGAAGAACCTGTATTCTCTCACTCTCAATGTAGGCTGAGAAGATAACCTACCCTGATATTTCCCTATGCCTATGAGTAGATTATTTTGTCCACATCCACATTTATTTAATGTGGAGCTCCTCCAGGGTGGACGCTTTGTCAACGGTCTCCCTTCTCTGTCCTCTGTAGAGTTAATTATTGCCTCTTTGGCTCAGAAGATCATTAAACATTTTAAAAAAGCATTTTATCTAGATTTTCCAGCTGTCTCAAATAGGTATTTTTAGGCTAACTAGTTATTCTGAATGTTGCCTGAATAGGAAGTGATTGGTTTCCCTGGCTAATAAGTAAAGGGTGCTTAGCAAACTCAGATCTACAGGAGAAAAAAATTATATATACACAAACAGATCAATTAGAGGGAGGAATTTGCATAACAAAAGGTTTCACCACAGGACTACTTAAAATAGCGAGGATCTCAGGGTGTGCTTCTAGCATCTGGGAGAAATTCTATTGTACAAGTCTTCCTGGTCTGTGGTTAGAGAAGTGCTGCCATGGATCTTTTTTCTTTCTTTTTTTTTTTTTTTTAAAGTCAGAAAACCCTTTTTACATGTGAATGATCACTCTCTAATTTGCAAGTCTGTAAGTTTGGGACTTTGTATATCAAAGTTTTGTCATTTGCTTTCAATAATAGACAGCGAGGAAAAAGTCCTTTATAGAGAGCATAGAATTCAGTCTCCGGAGTAGGTTTTTTGTGTTTTGACATTTGATAATCAAAACAATCTGCATATCTAAAGGATGGAGTAATGAGATCTTTCAGATATTGAATATGTGCATTTCTGCATCATTTCCCATGAGTCTTGTTAATGGTAATCTCTCCAAGACATTTCCCCATCTAATGATTTATTTCTTCGGATACATTTACTTAAGCACACGATAAACACCATCTTTACCAGACCACAATTGTTTATTCATTGTGTTCCACATTACAGATGAAATTACTGTCAGTATTAAACTCTTCTTATAGGGCACACAGAGACTCCTTCATTATCTCACAGAAGACCAGGACTCTGAGCACTGACTAGAACAAAAATATTTTTCTTCCCTCTTGAGCAAACAATGATGATTAAAAAGCTTATCTCATTATCTCTACAATCTGCTCCCCAGATTCCATTTTGATACATCACTAAATATTTTAATAGAGTGGGATACGTAATGCGTGTGTTCTGAAGAAAGCAGGAAGCAGGCAGACACTGCTGCTGTGTGGTGAGCAGACTCTGATTCTCAATCTGGCTTGCACTCTGGAGTCTCTGGGGGTGGGGGGGGGACTCTCAATAACCCTGACGCCTGGCTCCTACTCTAGAGATTTTGATTTAATGGGTTTGGGGTGAGTCTGACATTGGACATGAGTCAAGAACTGGGATTATTTAGTCAAATCTCAATTACTCAGACCCAACTTAATCAGAACTCTCAACCAACTGACACAGGGGAAGAGGAGGGCTGGGCTGGGTTGGGCTGCAGGACTGAGTTCTGCTGGTGGTGTGCTGGCCTGCCCTCAGGGACCTAGCAATTACTTACATCATCGCCTGCCACCATGGCAAGGTGTGACAGGTGAGTGGGGCTCAATAAAAGGACTACTGGCACCCCTGCTCTCTCTCTCTCTCTCTCTCTCTCTCTCTCTCTCTCTCTCTCTCTCTCTCTCTCTCTCCCCCATCTCTCTCTCTCTCTGTCTCTCCCTCCCTCCCTCCCTCCCTCCCTCCCTCCCTCCCTCCCTCCCTCCCTCCCTCAGGCATCCTTCTTTCTGCCCTGTCTCTTCCCCCATCTGCCCGCCTACATGTCCACTCCTCTGCCTCTACCCCTCCTCCAGGCCCTCACTCCTCTCCCTTCCCCCCAATAAACCTTATACCAGATCCTGTTGCGCAGGCGTAATTCCTCAGGGGCATACCTTGGCATGGGCCTGCCACGGTACCCCCTAACCACATCATTATATTTCATAACAAAAGCAGCCATTAGTAAGGCTCCTAAAAGCCACTCATCCTCAAATCTGCTGCTGAGCCCTGTTGGAGCAGAGGTCCCACATGTTCTGAAACTCCTGATTCACAAATCCAAATGAAACAGGACGGAGGAAGAATCTGTCACCAAGGAAACAGAGTTCATTGTGTCTTGCTCTGCTTATTACCCTTGCATCCATCCTGGGGAAATGGAGTGGATTTTAATTGTGTCTTGCTCTCCTGGTGGCTGGGTGGTTGACTCATATATATTGATATTATAACAAGTACATTGGATGTGGGTGATTCATGGTTGTTATGTTCCGAGGCAACTAACTCTCCCTCCCCCAGCTATTACTTTAAATTTATTCAGTGGTACTAGTTTAGTTTCTTCTTGTCTCTGAATCAAAACTTAAGCAGTCTTACTCACTGTTCAAGGTAAAAAAAAATATTGTGATCATTTTAGATAGAAAACCAGTCTCAACTTGGTAATCGTATACATCATCTTATACAATAATGGAAAATTCCAGTCTTGAGGAGAACTTGAGGACTCTCTCTGCTCCAAGTTAGGCCCGTGAAGGGGAGATGGTATGCTGGTTGGTGTTGCCTTCCTGCTGTGTACTAGCCTTCATGTACTTTAGATGTAAGCCATATTGAAAGCTTGCATTCTTTCATCATGTCATACTATTCCTCACGCATGTACAGCGGGCTGTTTCTAACTCTCTGTCTTGCCTTTTCACCTCTGATGTGGCAATTTGACTTTAAAAAAAATATTCATGGGACATGCCTCTTGGGCTAATATGCAGATATAAGTGAGTATATACCATTTGAGTCTTTCTGCTTCTGGGTTAACTCACTCATTATGATCATTTCTAGCTCTCATAGGGGAGGGGAATAAGGGGGAAAATGGAAGGGAGGGAAGAATGGGAGGATACAAGGGATAGAATTAACCATTGAGATGTAACAAGAATAAATTAAAAAAAAAAACCAAAAAATTATTCATTCATTTTATGTGTATGGGCATTTTCCTGCATGTACGTCTGTACACCATATGCATTCATGGCCTTTGGAGGCCAGCAAGGGTATCAGATCCCCCAGGACTGGTGTTAGAGTGAGTTAAGGGCTGCCATATGAATCTAGGATCTCTGGAAAAACAGCCAGTGCTCTTAACCACCGAGCCATCTCTCTAAGCCCTGCAATTTGTCTTCTGAAACCACTTCAAGAGACTGGAGAGATGGCTTGGACAATAAAGTGCTTGTCATACCAGCATTGGGATTTGAGTTCAGATGCCCAACAGCCACATAAAGCCTTGCCCCAAGTGCTGGGATGGAGAGAGATAATACGATCTCTGGGCCTCACGGGTTCACCACTCTAGCTAAATTAGTGAGCGTTAAGTTCCTTGAGAAAGGCCACCACAATAAACAAGGTACAGAATAACCAAGGAAGATGTGACCAGCACTGACCTCTGGCCTCCATGCATATGTTATGTATAAGGACATATATACACACATACAACAGCAACGCACACATACGGATGTAGAAGTGCATACACATGGGCACACACAAACTCACTTTGGACATCCACTCCCCCATCGAGTCCCTTCTTAGGCAAATACAGGCAAGAATTTAGCATGGAAGATGCCAGGAGTAATTTGGTAATAAGCATGCACTTATCTGGGGGGGCCTTCCGTGGTGCTGTTCCCAGTTAGAGATGCTTCAGTGGCAAGAATCCAGACTGTTCATTTTCCAGATGAGGGAACTCATGAGGTCAAAAGACTGGCTGGGTAATTTCATGGCTGCTCAAGGGGCCACATGAAACTTTCAGCATATCACATTGCTTGATTTAATAGAATGGGGCAATCCCACTAAATGAAAAAGGTTGTCAACTCCATGGATGAAAAACCTCACACAGGGAACCACAGCTCATCTCCGAGGAAGCTGGATGAGGCCATGGAACGGCGCAAAGAGCAGAGCCATGTATCCGATGGGTCCATGGCTTCACTTCATGTACCAGCCTTAGGCCATTTATTTAGCTTTTCTACACTGCAGTTTCCCCAGTTACAACACAGAAAATTAATAGTCATCCTAAGAGGGTGTTTTCAGGTGTATATGAGTACACGAAGATACACCTCGCTGTCGTATCGCCAACGTGCTGTTAAAATGTCAGGTGTTATAATCATAGCCACAGCTACTCTAGAAAATGTTTACCTCAAAACTTGTGTGGACTTTCGTAAACATACCGCAGAATTATCAAGCAATGCATTGTTATCAACATATTTAGTAGCAATGAAGAAGAAAAAATCTAGACATAGTTTATCGTACCCCTCCCCCCAATTCTCTCTGTTACAGACCCCCTCCAATTGGTCCTTATCCAGTTGGGTTCAGAAGTAATTCAGTAGTTCCCATCTCGTGGCCATAGGGGATACTTTTTATATGCGCTATAGTTATTTTCCAGCTGCAACCTCATTTGTTATAACCATCCACATCAAATTTTAAGTGACTGGTATACTTAAAGCAACTAGAAAAGTGTTTTGTACACAATGGAGGTAAGGTTGCTCTTACTGATGCCCTTAATATATCCTCAGACCTTCCTACCCATCCCACTCTTTGTGAAAACAAAATATAACTCTTCTAGACCCCACTGTCTCCATTGTTTGGATGCCAAGGACCATGGGTCATTGACATCAGCTCAGGCAGTGTTTTTCACTCACTGGGGACATCAAGGTGTTGCTTTGGGGAGGGACCATTTGCAGAGCGGTGTCTGCCGCAATCGCAGTCTCAGCTTCAAAGAGCGGTGTGCCTTTCATAACATGTGCACATATATATCACACACCATTTCTCACAAAATCCCCAAGACAATTTTTAAAGGCTTTACTCTGTTTAGAAATATAGACGGTAGGAAGATGTTGAGACCTCCTGTTAGATTCTTTTCTCTCACAATATCCGAAATGAAAAGCCTTCTCCTGCTGAATTCTAATGGGCAGTCATGAAGGTTGTTTTCTCTTAGGGGGAAGGATGCTTGGGCCACATGGTAGTGGCAGTGCACAGCACGCCTTCAACCCCAGCACTTGGGAAGCAGAAGCAGGTGGATCTCTGTGAGTTTAAGGCCAGCCTGGTTTGCAGAACGATTTCCGGGGCAGCCAAGGCTACACAGAGAAACCCTGTCCCGAAAAAGAACAAGCTCTGCATCTGTTCAGAAGGGTAATAGAACTGACGGTTGTACACATCTTTACTGTGTTTTCAGCTTGTCCCTTAGCCAAGGCAGCTAGCTCAGAAATGACTCGTTTCTGCAGCCATTTGTTACATGTTATTTAGATGCTTCATTGTGAATGTCACTTATTTTTCAAAGAGTTGAGCAGAAAAGGTACAGCCATGGGATTTTTACAACATTTTTAATGAACGCTAATGATATTTATCTTTAAAATGGAAAACAAGTGCCCTTGTTTACAAGCAAGCTTATGAAAACAAGAATTTTCATGTGTGAAATGATATTTAAAGAAATCAGAGGAAAATCCAGAATGAAGATTGTAGTTATCATCTGTGCTCAGTAAATCAAGCCTGCTTGTAAGTATGCACAGTTCTCTCTCTCTCTCTCTCTCTCTCTCTCTCTCTCTCTCTCTCTCTCTCTCTCTCTCTCTCTTAAATAGAAAAGAAACACAGATTTTTCTGGCCTAACCAACTGCAGGTAATTATATTAAAAGTGACAAGAAAGGTAGGCTTTTGTATATTGGTTCCTGCTGCTTCTGGGATGGGACTATCAGAAAGGAAAAAGAGACTTCATTTCCCCAGCAAGGTATAGATTAAGACACAAATCCATCATTAGCCTGGTAACTATCCAATAAAACCACTATTCTTTTTCCCTCCTCCTGAGCTGCCTGCTGCATATTAAAGTGCTTGACATGGGAAGGGCACTGCCACCCACTTAGTCACTGTCACTCCTCCTGGCTGTGCAGGAGGTGCAAGTGATGGAGAGGAGGTGGAGGAGGCTGGGGATCTGACACTGCGGTCCACAGGTTACTTATGAGGGAGGTTGGACCACTCCTGCCACAGGCTAGCTTCCCCTCTCCCTCTTTCACCGGTGCTTCTAAGAGCACAACCTCTGTGGCATGCTTTTCAGGAGATGTGTTGGGGAAAAGTCTCATCAGGAAGACAATAAAACCCCAGGCAGAGGCAGGCTCTTCCACAGAAATCTAAAACTCTCCATGAAGCACATTTGAGATTCATATTTCTCCAGTAACTGGCAAGAACCCCAGAAGCGTGAGGTGCACTTGGTGTTTAACAGATATTCTGGGAGACGGCAGCATCGAACACGATGTAGTTGAGTTATAAAAAGATTGGCTGAAACATGCCTGGGGGTCTCTGGAAGGAGATGTGGATTCCAACAGACCCGGGCTTGAGTTCGGGCCCAACCATGTACCACATGCCCTGGGTGTGCTGAACATGCGTCTGTCTCCAGCCCTTCTGCCGTGAAATCCGGAGGAAACATCATCAGACTTCCAGCGGCTAGGAATGCTTTGTCAGTTACAGAGCTAATGACGATGCTTTGGGAAAGTAACAGGACCATATTCCTGGTCACTTCCCCTCCGGGGAGCAGTCACGGAACTGTAACCCCGTCGCAGTCCTCATACTTGCTTCCCTCATCACTAAAGTAGCACTGGCTCTCACCATGTCTGCCTTGCTCCTGTTTTACAGGAAGATTGCTGGCTGGAGTTGTTGACCTGGGTACATTCTACAGCCCCACCATGAGGTCCTTGTGGCTGCCACTCAAGGGTGCCACAGGGACCGCTTGCAAGTGGGCAGGGCGGATGGCAGCTCATTGGGTACAGGGAACATGGCTACCTCACTTGACAGTGTATGGTGATCACCTTGGAGATGGTAGAGCTTTGATATATCTTACCTCTGAGCTCTATTTGTGGGGCGACATGGGACCAATGGTCCACTGCATCCCTCCCCCTGTTTATCTACCCTGGCAGCTTCTTGTGTCCACTGCATCCCTCCCCCTGTTTATCTACCCTGGCAGCTTCTTGTGTCCACTGCATCCCTCCCCCTGTTTATCTACCCTGGCAGCTTCTTGTGTCCACTGCATCCCTCCCCCTGTTTATCTACCCTGGCAGCTTCTTGTAGCTCCTGGCTCTTTTCCTTCTTTCAATAGGAGAAGAGTAAAAATATCATCCTAATATCCATTCCTGCATCTTCCTCCGAGCAAAGTCTGCCAAACCCTCCTTATGTGAACTTCCTCTATGAAAACAGTCCTGATCCTTCAGGGCTTACTTTTTTTTTTTTTTTTTTTGAGACAGAGTTTCACTATGTTGCCCTGCCTGGCCCAAAACTCATCAGACCAGACTAGGTTTGAACTCACAGAGATGTGCTGCCTTTGCTTTTCCTAGTGCTAGAATTAAAGGCATGAGCCCACCAAGGCTCACTTAAAAATTAAAATATATTATAAATATATTCATTAATTATAATACCTTTATTAATATTTTGAGAATTTCACACATGCAGACAGGGTTTCTCTGTGTAGCCTTGGATGTCCTGAAACTCTCTCTCTGTAGACCAGGCTGGCCTAGAACTCAACAGAGATCCACCTGCTTCTGCCTCCCAAGTACTGGGATTAAAGACATGCACCACCGCCATCCAGTGTAGCCTATGTGTTTTGATAAATTCGTATCTTCTACCTACCTACTTCTGGATTCACCCCCAGCCTCCAGCCCCACCCTTTCCCAACATTTTTGTCCATTTATTTATTTATTAGCTCACTGACTCCAATTTGTGCTGCCCATATGTTTACAGGCTTGGGGATGTCCACTGGAGGGTGGTTGACTTAACCAGGGGACACACCCCTAGAGAATCCTGACCCCTCCCTCTCCCCAAAGCTGTCGCTTCCCAGCTAGGGTGGTGGTTTCATTAGCTTCTCTATTTTCCATGCTGAGATGCTAACTGGCTTGATTTTGTGTTGGTCTTGTGCAAGCAACAGCAGCCATCACAGTACAGAAGGGCCATCATCCTGTCACATGCAGAAGGCACAGTTCTGGTCTGGTCCTCTGCAGCCTCTGGCTTTTATAATCTTTCTGAAAGGCTTACTTTAAGGTCCCTGTTAGAGTGTCCCTATGCAAGGCTGGAATATGACTCTTGGGTCTCACTAGACTGTGAGCTCTTCCAAAAAAGAGACCCAAATCTACTCATAACTCCTCCCTAGCATTTAGCACAGGGCCTTACATAAGGCAGGGAGGTGGAAAATGGCACCTGAACAGAATGGACCGGGACCCCAACTCCCACCCACTGACTGACTTATAGCAAAGAAAGGCCATTCCATAACATAAGCAAGATAAGCACCTGACCTCTCTCTTTCTGATCCCTCTTCCCCACTCCTCCATCTACACGTGAGAAGGGCCAAGGAAAGAATACAATCTACCACAAATTGAATTCCCTTTTTGTTTTCATTTCTCCTTGGACCCTTAAAAATAACTTTACAATTTGCTCTTTTCCTGGTGCTTTCAACCTGAAATACTCAGCAACATGCTTATAGATAAAAGAATTTGATAAATAAAAGACTGATGGGGTTACCAGGAAAGCTTGGCAACTATTCTATCCTTTTCAGAAATGCCCCAAGTCAAATGGATTGAACAAATCTGTTTTCTTCTTACCTCTCTATAACATATCTAGGAATTGAGAGCCTGTGGACGGTCTCACTCAATATTACTGACAACTGTGTAAGACCCAGAGGATGCACAGTCTGCTGGGCAGGGTTTTTAGAGTGTTGTGGCTGATGCTATCAATTGCCCAGTGCAAAATCCATTCCAGTCTCTCCTCCCCTGCCTGCTCATCCCTGCAGATGTTGGGGAAGGTGCAGGCACATCCCTCATGTCTCCTTGAAGTTAGACAGTGGTTGAGGTATGGTCAAAGAGGTGTGAATTCCTGGAAGTCCTGCTGAAAAGGTTTGTATTTCCTGTGGCTGTTGCCTTTCCCCTTCCTCTACCTCTGACCGCTGCTGCAGCTGCCCAAGGCACCTTGTAGTCACGAGGCATGGGGCCTAAAGATGAGGCACCGTCATGATGCAACGGAGAGTGCAGCAAAGACAGAAAGGCCTGGGTTTGAAGGTAGCTTAGTGACAGAGTGCTTGTCTGGCACATGTGAATCCCACTAAGAAATGCCTACTTCCTCTTTTAAAATTAAAATTAAAATTATTATTATTATCATCATTATTATGTGTGCACGCACACGTTACACTGTGTATGTACAAATCAGAAGATGATTTTTGGGAGAGTGGGTTCTCTATTTCCACCATGGCAGGGCTTTTGAAACCACAAAGCCCACCTCCAGTGCCACAGCTCCTCCGTCAAAGCCACACCTCTTAATCCTTTCCAAACTGTTCCGCCAACTGGGGACCAAGCATTTAAACATAGGAGCTTCGGGAGGCCATTCTCATTCAAGCCGCCCCAGGCCATGCTTGGAGCATGCAAAGAGGCAGAGAACATACAGCCCAGAATTGGCAAGAACAGGTCAGGAGAAGGTGGACGAGGCAGCCAGGGCTGATGGGAAGCAAGCCGCTGGTGTCTGAGCCTTTGCAGGGTTTCCAGGGTTTTCCGTTCCGGTCTCAAAGCGACTATGGTTCCACTGGCTAAGCTGCTCAGGGCTCAGACGGAAGCTCCCCGATTCTTTCGGCTCCAGTGAATCTCTGTGTCAACTTCCTGTGTGTATTCCAGTCATGCATGCCTGCATCTCCCTCTCCACAGGGGGGGTTTGATAGTTCTGCTACACGCACACGGGAGATCCATAAGGGGCTACAGCAGCATCAGTCGGCGATTGCCAACGGCTGGCAGCTACCATGACTGCAAAAGTCAGGCATCGGAAATGACTTCATTTGTGATGCCACACATCCTCACAGAAGCCAAGGTCTCTCTTGGTGCATGCACACAATAGCACCTTAACCTACAGAAACACCGAACGGGTGGCTTTTCTTTCTCTAAAAGAAGGACAGCATTAACTCAAGGTGTGAACCCTGACCTGTTGGATGTGACACCTGAGGCGAAAGATTAAGATGTACACGAAGTGACCCGGTCATTTCTTCCCTCTCATGATGCTTTGCTTCCTCAGTATTTTATTGACTGTGAAGCGCACGCTTTCTCCTTAAGAAACAACACTGCATCATATCAGGGGCCCCTCGTGATTGCTGTGGCGTGTTTATGTAGCTTGTGCACACATTCTCCGTACTCCATGTTCAGGCCAGGTGTGTGGACCTTGCTCACAATCCCTACACTTGTGAGGTAGGAGCAGGAGACTAAGGAGGTGAAGGTCACGCTCATCTACACAGGAAGTTCGAAGCCATGTGAGACCCTAACTCAAAGAAAAACCATCCCTTTTCCCACGAGAACAAACCAACCACAAAACAACCAGGACCCCACGAGGCTCAGCTGACACTTGGAGAAGAATCATCTTTAAAGATATTGCTGTTACATACGTGTTCTTTTAGAGCAGTGGCCCTATGCTTTCATATAATGAGATCTACAGTTACACGCAAACATGTAATGCTCTGTTACTACAGTGCAGGAAAAAGGACATGATGTAGATTCCAAAGACCTCAGCAAAAGCAGAAAAAAAAATTAAAGCAACAATATCTATAAGCGAGAGAAGCAGCAAAGGCTTCTGGGATGAGATGAGCTTAACATGGACAGCGGTCAAAGCTTAGTGGGCCCAGTTGTTTGTCTTTTTCAGTGCAACTTAGGTTAGATGTATTTGGACTCCTTGAAGCCCAGTGAAACCGAGGGCTTTAGATGACTAAGGTTATGCCAACACTAGATCCTGTTTATTTCATTACATTCAAAGTGTCCCTCAGTCCTTTTACTTGTCGCCAGGGGCTTGATTGCATGGAAACTCAATACCCATCAATTATCTCAAGCCTGTGCCAGATTGAGCTAATCATGCCAAGGCATTGAATGGTTACTGAACTGTATGCCACCAAACACATCTAACTATGTTCCTTACTGTAGAAAAGAGGCAGAATATTGTCACGTAAATGGTCTTAAAGTTAAAAGAAAAATGTCATGTATGCATACGCTCTCTCTCTCTCTCTCTCTCTCTCTCTCTCTCTCTCTCTCTCTCGTGTGTGTGTGTGTGTGTGTGTTGTACATAAAATCAAGGCACACATGTGAGAGCTTAGCTGGTCAGCCCTCTCATTCCTTACTGTGGTAACTGGGAATTGAACTTAGGTCATCAGGCTTGCTGACAGGTGCCTTTATCTCTTGAGCCATCTTGCTAGCCCTAAATGGTCTTAGCACTAAATAAAATCACTTTTTCCAGCGCGATAATTTTAACTCAGTTTAAGGAAGTCCTTATGTTTTAACATTTTGATTTTGAAAATCAGGAGTAGTGACCCTGAGGTTTTCTTCTTCTTCTTCTTCTTCTTTTTCCTGTACCGTTTTTTTTCAGATCCATGTGAGAGAATCGTTTTGGGAAGCGAGCCAGCTGGAAGAGGATGAAATAATTCACACTCCTGCTGTGGACAAGTTGTCAATCACTGTGTGTGAGGCCCAGCCTTGTTTTTCTTCAGGGTGAACAGTCATTCTCTTCTGTCTGCTCAGGATATGGCTCTAATGATGGCGTCAAGGGGTTCTATGAATAGCAGGTCAATAGCTGAGGAAGAGCTGCCCAGTGTGCGGTGGAGGAGAAAGGGCAGCCTCTGTGCTCTGAGCCCCAGGCTGGCTGCTGTAATACCTGGTTGTAAAAAACAAAGAGCTTCTGTATGGGAGATGGCCTCCTGCAAGTTGCAGGGCACTGAAATTGGTTTTGGCCTCACAGCGGCTTTTTTCCAGCCTAGGACCACAGTGACTGTCCGTAGCATCATTGTTTCCAGTGCAGAGAGGCGATGAATGGTGGCACGGACCTACACACAATTGCTTCTGTCCATTTCTGCTGGAAACATCTGGTGGGTCTCTCAACTTACCACATCCCAGGGCAGCTCCTGATTCCAATTCCCCTACTTTCCAGCTCAATTTCAGGAAATAGCTAAAGGTACATCAACAAGTACTCAAGTCCTTTCATTTCTCTTATAACGAGTTTCTAGTTCAGCAAGCCTGCTTTCATTGTAAAGCCTGAATCAATTATTCTCACCTCTTCCTACAAATGCCTTAGGACTGGCTCTGTCATCTTGCCCATCCTCGGCATCTGTTCCGTCCATAGCAACCACACCCAGCACTCACAGATAAAGCAAGCCAAGAATCTCAGCCACTTGAAATCCCTCTGGTGCTCATGGCTCTGTCTGGCACACAGCTCAGTCTCTGCATCCTACCAGCCCTGGTCCTTGGCTATCTCTCTGTCACCATTCACCGTGAGCCTACCCTCTAGCTCATGCCACCCCTCCTTTTCCCTCCTCCTTGTGAAACACCTAACTTGCATCGTTTTCTCAGCCTGGAATGCTGTTCAAGCTCACATTTTATTTTAGCAGTGTGCCCAATGAAGTCATCTCCTTAACGAATAATGTATGATCATATCTTTTAAGAGGTAATCTCTTCGTTAGAGATTATAACATTATAAAATATAACATGCTTTGTGTTTTTTTTTTATGTGATGTTATGTTATCTGTTGACTTCTGTCTTTCTCTTTAGAACACTAAGTCAGTTCCTGTTTGTTTGTTTGTTTGTTTTTGGCCAGTTCTAGGGATTGAACCCAGGGCCTCACAGATGCTAGGCCAGCACTCTGCCAAGGAGCTATATGCTGAGCCTCTCTTTTAAAAAGTTTTTTTTAAGGCTCTCTCTATCTTCTTGCCTTTCTTTGTGTGTGTGTGTGTGTGTGTGTGTGTGTGTGTGTGTGTGTGTATGTATGTATGTATGTGTACAGGGGCAATAGCATAAAAAGATCAGAAGGCAGTGTTCAGGAGTCAACTCTCTCCTTCCTTCCACCATGTGACTCAGGTCACCAGACTTGGCAGTGAGTCTTTTACCCGCTTGGCCATCTCACTAGACCCCTCCCCACATCTTTTTACTGTTTATATTTAGGACAGTGTCTCACTATATTGACTGGTTTGAACTTGTGCTTCCTGTCTCAGTCTTGCAAGCAGCTAGGGTACAGGTGTGCACCACCCAGCTTGGCTGTGTTGGTTTGAGTTGGTTGCCATGGGCATCTCTAGGGCCTAGAATGGTGCCGAACAAAGCGGGAGTGAAATAAACATCTTCATTCCGTCCTGCACCTTGATAGTCCATATCCCCAGATACACACTTTCTGAGTCCCTAAAGGCCCTCGCAAGTATGTACGTGTCTGGTCTGCCTTTCAATGTTAAGAATTTTATCCAACATTTCAGACACCCTGCTGACAGCAGTTCCTGGAGGTGGAATGGGTATGTTAAGTCAGGTAAGCAGCTGCTACTCCTATGCCCTCTGCTGCCAAATGGGTGGTTTGTCCCCGACAAACTCGCTTCCCTTGGCTCCTTCTGTTTCCTCCTTTTCCACTCGACCGTTGGCAGCAGATAACCCGGGGACTACACGGGAAAACAGATATCTAAGGATGATCTGTTCATGGGACTGTGGGAGAAAGGTACTAGTTGGGGTCTGCTTATTTGCTTTGAGCATTTCCACTTAACCTGACCATTCAGGCTTCCAAGGCCCTCAGCATTTGTATGTCAAGATATGGTCTCCATTTAGTTCAATTTCTGTTAACAAGTTTACATTTAGTTTTTGCTCTCTCTGTCTTCTCTTACACACACACACACACACACGTACACGCACACACACACGTGCACACACGTACACGTACACACACGTGCACACACGCACACACACATGTGTGCACACATGCATGCACACACACACTTGCAGGCATACTTGTGGATATTTATATCGGTGTACCTCATTGGTCCCATCTGCATTCGCCTTGAGCAACTTGTATCACCTAGTGGCCACCTGAGGATGGAGCTATCTGTGCATGGCAGCCACCCCAGCTAGCACTGCTCACCAGTTTCTCTGTAATGCTCATGGGGTTGGCCCTGCTGTTCTGTCCTGTGGTTCAAGACCAGCCTGGTGCATCTCCTTTCATGACTCAAGATTTTCACGGATCTATGGCACCAGGGGTGCCCCTTAACTTTTCTCCTCAATGTGTAACCATGCTTCTCCTTCGGCAAAGTGAGGGGTACAACAGAGCACTTCTCTCAGGGATGAGGAGGCTTGAAATATGATGCTGAACGAGGAGTCGTTGGAAAGTGTCTCTCACAAGCACATCCCTAGGTAAGTCAGAAAATATTTGTTGGCACTTCTAGTGTGCTGGGCATTATTGTGGGAGCTGGGGAAAGAATGGAATGGAATTCATACACATTCTGACCTCGATGGAGCTGCTAGTGGTTAGCAATGATGATTACCTTCAGCTGTCAAAACCCAAGCCAAACCACACCAATCCACACCACAACATACCACACCACAACAAACCACACCACACCACAACAAACCACACCACACCACAACAAATCACACCACACCACAACAAACCACATCACAACAAACCAAACCAAAGGAAACTACAACAAACCACACCAAACCAAGGCACAGACACGTTTGAAATTCTAACAGTCTGACTCCAGAAGCCAGCCTCCCCAGTACTTCCAGGATCCTTTTGGAGATGGGGTTATGCATAAACCAAGACTATAGATTTTAGGAAGAAAGCCACACATTCACTCTGGGAACAGGACATTGCAGGTGGAGCAGTGGGTGGAGTGTAGGGACAAGGGGAATATGGAGAGAGGAGGTGTTAAGGCTCTTCTTGCTCTTCTCACAGAGTTCCCTGAACATGCCTAGAAGATTCAGTTATCCCAGAGAACCCAATTCCACTGAGGATACCTTGGCTGCAGATGGTATGACTACCCACAATCTCAAAAGCCCTTCGTTTTTATGTCCATCAAAACTGTTGTGGTGGACCAACTGGGGCAGATGCTCCATCCTACCCATTTTATATGTGAATTTGTGGCTTCTCCTGTGAAGAGACAGGCCACACCCTTTCCGCCCGTGTTGATTCTGGCCTTGAGAAATAGTTTCCTTTGGCCAGTTGTTATTGGACTAGCTATCAATAGAGGCTCTGCGCAGAGCATACCCAGGGCTGGAGACATGGCTCAGTGGGTAAGAGCACATAACTCTCTCGCAGAAGACTCCGGTTGGATGCACCTGTCTGATATCTCTGGCCTTCACGCACCTGCACTCATGTGCACATATCCCCACACAGATACACATACAATTACACACACACACACACACACACACACACCTTAAAAGCAGCCCAGTGCACACCCATTTTTTTGGTTGTTTTGTTGTTTCTCATATGTTGTAAGGACACGCCTGAGGCAGCATACCGGAGGAAAGGACACAGAAGTTAAGCTTGTTGGCTGAGATCATCCAATAGCCCCGGACTTTCCAATCCCTGAAGACCACAGCCAGCTAGCTGCAAGTGTGTGTGTGGGTCAGATGAAATCAGGAGAAATTTCCATCCCAGTCTGGCCCAAACTGCTGACCCCTCAGGCATATGAGCCAAAGAAATGCCCACTGCTTTAGGATACATATCTTTGTACAACTTGTGCATGTTGCCACATGGAAATGGCAGCTCCCAGTGCTTCTGTGGATCCTGGGAACTGCACCTGCACCCTTGCTTAGCTCTTTTTTTTTTCCCCCACAGGATCTCTCTGTGTCTAGGCTGTCCTGGACTCACTTTGTAGACCAGGCTGGCCTCGAACTTACAGCGATTCTCCTGCCTCTGCCTCCCGGAGTGCTGGGACTAAAGGCATGTGCCACCATGCCTAGCTGCTTAGCAGCCTTTAAACAAAAATCACAAATGCAAAGCACTGCGGAAAACTTTTTACTGGGTTATTTTCTTCAAACCTGTAAATGATATTATTAGGAATATAGGAAAGGTTATTGTCCAAATTTCAGGGGGTAGGAAATGGATGATTCAAGGTTAAGTGACTGCCCGCCCCCCAAGCAAGAATCCCACTTTGGTGAAGGAGCTGGGATCCAAAGCCTGGAAGAAATCTTTGTGAATCTGTGATTCTTATCCATAGTTGCTAATTATTTCTCCTCCTTATTCACACATTCAGACATTTGTAAACAGGTAGAGAGCATGCTTGTAGGTGACAGATGCATATTAAAAAGAGCACTGTCACTCAGATTAATCTAATCAGTGGGCTGCACCATACGAGGTTTTTCCATTTTTCAGAAAAGCAATTGTAGTCACGTGGCATTTGAATATTGTCTTCAGATGCATACAAAAACAAGACTCTAATGAATGACAAAGAGTCAGAAACAGGGAGTGGTTATTAAACCGGCACAGAATAATTTCAGTTCTGTGGTTTTCTGCATTTAAAAATTTGGTTTTTCATTTAGTAACCTGTCCTGTACTTTAGGTATGTTGCCACCAGGTGGCGGGAGAGTGCCAGACATAAAGTCTGTACAGTAAGATTTTGCATGCCTTTCTGATGTTCGAGCTAACAGCTCTTTGCCTGGGATCAAAAAAGCATTTGAGACCACACTTTGCAGCTTAACATAATACATTAAAAAGCCCCAAATATCTTAAATTAAACTCTTGGCAACCCTTACACATCTTTAAAACACATACGAATGCTAAGCTACAGAATCACTGACCTCATTATTTTTCTTTCGTGGCTTCTACTTATTCCAGTAATGGCTTATAGAAACCTTGTGCCCCTACCTTGATGGCAGTGTTAACCTTCCCCATTTTCTCTGACTTGTTACTTACTGTCACTGGCATGATAGTCGGCATTATAGGTTTAAAAATTCTTAACAGTTTTTCTTGGGGAAAGGAATTTTCTGGCTTTTCTTGTCCTTCTAGCATAATAGTCTCTTAAAATAGAACTGAAAGGATTTCTACAGCAGACCGACATGCAGCCATAGTTATCTGCACTTATATGTATTTGCATGTGAGGAGGACTTTTTCTTTTATTTCCTACACTCTGGAGTGTTTCATTAGGTGTTCCTCTCTCAAATCTCCTGGGAGCAGAGGCAGTTTGTCACAATTTACCAGCAATGTAGCTGAATAGCTTTAGTTACGAGTTCTGTTCTAAATGTCTTTTAAAAAAAGACTTTTTGAGAAACAGAAATTTACCTGCCATATTAGGGGTGTGTGTGTGTGTGTGTGTGTGTGTGTGTGTGTGTGTGTGTGTGAGAGAGAGAGAGAGAGACAGAGAGACAGAGACACAGAGACACAGGGAGAGACACACAGAGAGAGACACAGAGACACAGAGAGACACAGAGACACAGATATACAGAGAGACAGGGAGGTGGGGGAGAACCTCTCACTGGCTTTATTACAATGGTTTATATTATGCGATGAAAAAAGTACAGTTTCAATGAAAAGGGACCACCTCACTGCTTTGAAAAGTAGAGGCTTCCCACCACTATGGGTCATCAGGCTTAAAATTTGGGACCAATTCTAGGCAGGCTTGGATTTATTAGACTGGTGATGACTTGTGGCTGAATGAATCCTTAGCCCCCGAGTTATTGAACTGTTCTACCCCGTTTCAAGAAAATGGTCGGGTGAGTCCAGGTCAGTTGGGGGTAAAGGTACCTGCAATTTTGTACCTAAGAGTCAACATTGAATAAAAGAGGGTCGGGTGGGAGATGTTCAGATGCTGGAGTTGAGGATGAGAGAAGACAGAGACCTGATTCCTGCAGACTGGAGTCCACACATCAAATGGGGCTACCTGCGCTGCTCCCTGGTGAGTTGTGGGTGGAAGAAGCAAACACAGTGGGCTATGAGAGTGTGCCCCGAGGGACCAGCTTCCGGCCTAACTCTGGGAAAGTGATCTGGGGAAGTTGGTGAGAAAAGGCAAAAGAAAAATAAAATTAGAGAGAAGAGAGCGGGTTGGACTGATAGAGAGCTGTCGTTTGAGCCTTGCAGGAAGGCTGCGAAGCATCGGGGTCAGATATTATTGTCCTCTCTTTATACACCAGAAACTGAGTCCTAGAGAGAGGAAGTGACTTACGGCCACATGCCGAGTGGTGGATATAGGCTTCAAAGCAAAGTGACCTGATTCCAAAATAAAGATGAAAGAAAACAGGGCTCATCTGAAACCCGACTGCACAGCGTGTCTTACTCGCTATAAACAGTAAGTACAATTTCCACTTAACGGAAGTTTAGCCTTTGAGGGGTCAAACTGAAACAGCATTAGCCACCATCAAAAGCTTCTCTGGAATGCCTAATATTACTTTTGTTCCTTTGCATATTGATGGCAATTTACCGTCCTTTTGATACATGAGATTGTAATTATGAAAGCTGACTCTATTTACAGACTTCTAAGTTAGGCATATCCTTAGAGCTGGAGGCGGCCAATGGTGAGTTTTATTACTCCCCCCCCCCCCCTTTTTTGCCTCTGTACCTGATATAGTCATGGCTGGAAATAGCTGTATGACAGAGTTGCTGACTCAGCTTCTTCGCTCACTCAGCTTTTCCTCCCCAAGTATGTCAGCCTCGCAAGCGTCCACGCTTACTGCCGCTTCTGATCGGGCCCTCCCCCTGGTTAAAATCCTTTTAATGGTGCCCCCACTGATTGACAGAGGCTGTATGTAAGAGTTGCTTGGGTCGCTTTCAAGCACTCGACGCCCAGGTGTATCATATGAGACCCGGATGCAGCTGTTTGGATGTGAGACCAAAGGGGCCTAAGGGATATGACGGTGCGTGGGGCCTGGATTTTGCTTGAGGAGGGGTCACAGAGGTCACACTGACCTTTCTGCTTGAAACTAGCCACAGTCCAGACACATCTGCCCAACGCACTGGTTTTCCTGCTTCTAGACACAAGACAACAAAGGACGGTGAGGCGCCTGGGACCACAGAACCAAATGAAAGCTTGGGCGGGCCCCTCACAGGCAGGAGGAAGGGGCCTCAGTAGGAGCTGGTGTGTCTTGTGAGATGAGAGGGTCCAGGGATGCCAGCATGGTTAGAATTTGCTGGGGAGAGGGGAGAGAGAACTGAGCAGCTCATGTTTTTTAAAAAGAACTTATCTGAGGCCACATAATGAAGCACCTGAAAGGATTGGTGACTCTGAACTTTTAGCGCCCAAATCAGGCTGGTAATAGTTTCCATACAATTCAGGCCGGGAAGCTCTGGATAGCGAAGACACGGTTCACGTCCTGGGCATCTTTCTTTCCCCAGCAGTGGGATGTATTAGCGACAGAGCACTCGGTATTACAGTGTTGTCTAACAAAGCTTAAACACAAGGTAAGGAACCCCCCTCCCTTCTGCTCTAGAGCGACTCTGAAGCATACTAATAGGGATACAAAATCACCCATCCCCCCACAGGGTAAAAATGCATACTGTCTGTGTGCAAATAAGATTTACTAAGCATGTGAAGGCCAGCAAGGAGAAAACCACTGTGCCATAACCAACCCTGAGCTGGTGCAGATGTTAGAAACGTAAGGACATTAAGAGGGTTATTGTAAGTGTGTTCCCGCATGTTCAACAGGTTCAGAAAAAGGACTGGATATGTTAAACAGAGACTCGAGAAATGTGGAAAGACTCAAGTCTGAACTCTGGAGTCTCAGCAATGAAAATACAATGGATAATAAGAGCAATTAGTTGTAAGACGAAAAGAGTAGTGGACTCAAACACACAGCCGTAGAAACTATCCATCTAAGTCAAAAAGATTTCTGAAGTTCATTAAAACCATAAGACTCATATCTAAGAAGACAAAAAAACTTAATACGCAAGAAATATGAATAAAATTTCCTTAGTGTATAAATCACAGCTGAAAAGAAATAATACAGAAAGAGCCCAAATGTGCTGGCACCTTTAATGTAGTTACCCTGGAAAAGCATCTTCCATAAATGAAGGCAAAATAAAAAATTTGTTCCAGAGGTATAGAAGCTCACAGAGTCGCTGCCAGCAGCCTCGCATAACTGCAGTTAGAGGAAGTCTGTAGGTAGAAAGATAGAGATAAGGTCTGCACAGAGCAATGGCGGACAGGGACGCTCCCAGGGCGTGGGACTGACACAGCTTTATATATAAGCTACCACTCTCGGAGACACCACCCTGTGCTTGGATTCATGCTCAGTGGTCATCACCATCACACTCCTGAGAATTTCAAACAAGGGGCTTTACACCCATGGCATTTAAAACAATCAAGGCCTATTGCCAAAGAGCGGGGTACAAAAATCAACAAGCTTCCCTTCAAAATCTTCTAACCACATCGTCATGGGGGTTAGGCCATCGCGGAATTTCCCCAGAAAGGTAGACATTAAACCATTCACATTGAGGAAACCTGGGAAAACAACCCGGCAGTCTCACACGAATGCAAGCATACTTCCAGAAGGAGTTAGGCCAGAAGCAAATGACGGGCTAATCAATTTGCTGCTGCAAAATATAATTCCAAGTACTATCCATGGGAGATGAAAAATAGCTTTTGCAGGGTACATAGGGGTATTGCTGCCTTAGCTACTTTATTAACTTCTACCCAGAGGTATTAAAAACCAACACTGTATTAGATGTTTTTAAAAGCAATTCTGTATTATGAGCAGGGATTTAAGAATGCACTAAAACCTGATTTTTTTTTTCTATCCAACAGGAACCTTTGTCATTATTGGTATTACAGGGTACATGAGGCCTGGGCTAGAATGATTTCCTTGGTCAATACCAGTAAAGTCAAAGGGAAGAAATTAATCACAGGTTCTAGAGTGAAATTCACCAGTGAAAGAATTGAACCATGTTCAGAGTTAGTTGCATGTACCCAAGTCCCCTTAGTAGACACACAGGGGTAAAATAAAGTAACATTGTATTAAAAAAAATAACTTCAGTACCTTTTTATTTTCCAGAAAATGAATAGCAAATTAGTTATTTACATGTGCCTTAGCTTTTTATTTTTAATTTCATAATTAATCTATGCGCATCTCATGGAGAAAATATATTCCCTTTGATCTAAAATGTCCTCCACGCAGAGCTGATGAGGCTGTCAGGAACAGTTAGTCCAACTGGCTAATACCATATGCCAAGCCTGAGTAACCTCTGAAAGGGAAAAAAATAATGGACCTTCGAACTGCTAACTAGACATTAATTCCCTTAACAAGCCTTTGGAGGGACAATAACCCAAATGCTAGCATCTGCAGAGGGAACAATTTGCCTGGCAGTCTCTCCTCACGTGTCCACATTTTAATGCTAAAATGTCAATAGAAAGGTAGGGCTGTGATGCTATCACCAAAACTGGCCAAGACGAGAGCAAACCAGTCAACACCAGCATCTGAATGTGAAGCTCAGACTAGGAACTGAAAGGATCAATTGTCAGCCTATATTTCATGCTCTAATTTAAGACAGGTCGGGGCCCACAAAACCTCCAGTGTGTCCTGCTTTAAACAAATTTCTCTGTGCTAATGCTAAGGTTTCCATTCTTTCATCCTCTCCCAACATTTTGGGTAGCTCTGTGTCCAAACCCCTTATTTGTTCATTCAAATACACTCAATTAAAAAAAAAAACCAAACAAAACAATACACTATCATGAAAAGGTCTTCAGGGGCTTTCCAAATGTTATAGTTTCAAATATACATTTTGTAATGTTCAAGTTGAGAACTTGGACATTTCTCATTTCCTCCAAGAAATAGGTTGCAAGGCTTATTACACTCACGAAAGTAGTAGCGAGCATATCACCATACACACTGGGTGTTTCCATCGGCACTACCCGACGGTGCTTGTGTTATTTACAGCCATACCAACAGCAAGTCTGCCTGTCCTCTCCTCTCTTTCCTCCACCAGCTGCCCTTGGCACCTCTGATGGTTGGGATCTGCTCTCCTGTCTTCACTTTGCAAGGAGAAATGGCCACTGGAGTCTGGCTCCCGTTAGGTCAGCCACTCACTTCAGTGATCCCGGATGGGGACCGTCTAGTCCACAGCAATCAAGGATGGAGACCCTCAGCTAGCTACAGTGATCTGGGATGGGAAGCAACTGGTCACCATGGTGATCAAGAATAGGACTCAGCCACTCTACCCTGACCCATGATAGGAGTTCCCAATGGCCTTTGCATTAAACCAGCATTCTGGAGCGTTCTCTCTATCAGCAGGGAGACAACAAATAGCACTCAATACTATATTAGTTGAGCCATATGTCGCCTAAGGGCCCACCCCATACCTCTCTTCGTTAGTTTACATAAACAAAGGCCTTGACTTGGTCCTTCTCTTTTTTGATGGCGTCAAAGACTCTTTGAATTTGAGATAACTCAAAAGTTTTGCATGCCAAAAGGCACATGTTGACCTCCTCACATTGAAACAAAACGAAAGGGCCCCCTCATTCATGGACCTAGGGGTGGGGAACAGGGTGAAAGCAGGGTTAGGGAGAAATGAGAGGCTATAAGTGATGGGATAACAATTGAGATGTAATCTGAATAAATTAAATAAAAAATATTAAAAAAACAAAACAAAGCAAAAAACAAAAACAAAAACAAAAACAAAACCCTAATAACCCCCAAGTCCCTTAAATGAAAAAATGCCCAGTTCTAAGAACTATGAAGTTTTGTTTCCTAATTCTATTTTTTAAGGCTCAGTTGTTGTTACTTGGTCTTCAGTAAGCATGTCTATCAAGTTAAATGACTTGCAAAGCCTTCCCATTTGGAACATGAGCTTCCCATATAACTGCCACGGAAATTTAAATCCAGCGCGTTTTACTTTAAGGAAAATATACCGCGGTTGAGAGTGGACACACAGGTCAGAGGAGTTTGGCATTGAGGTCTTGAACACAGAGACCAGGCTTTCAAATTCTGAAGCAACATCTATAACTTGGGCTTCCTCTCCACATCTCCAAGTCAGACCATCATTTAGTAAAGTGCAAACCATGAGAGAAGCACCGGCAGACAGGCATTCTTTTTTCCTGTCTGAATCCAAGGGGGCCTTCCAGCATCACTAATGTCACTGTCACCCAACAAGACGGTTGCTATATAGTCCTCCCTGAGTTCACGCTGTTCACTGGAAAGTACTGCTTATGCCAGCCACGGCTCTCTCGTGCTTACCTCATACCCACTCTCCAGTAGGGAACTGTCTTCTGAGAGCACAACATAGGATTCATTTTCAAGTCATGCCGCTAGGTGGAGATTCATTTCAGCTTGGAAACTGGTTTGGCTAATCTACGGGAAGTGACTTTGTTAACAAGCGCCTAAGAGTCACTGTGAGACAGGAGGGTCAAGTCTCACAGAGAACTGAAGTCTGTGCCTGGCAGCAGCAAAGCCCGAGGTGGCTTCAGTTCGTTCCTTTGCCACACAGACTAAGAACAACGCCGACCAGAGCTTCAGGCACGGCCTCTCTTCTAGTAATGATAGCTTTTGTGAGGGGATAAAAAGCAAAAAAATTGAAGCCAAGATTCCATCAACTTCATGTGATTTTTTTTTTTGACTCAAGAATAATTTCTGTAAGATGCTCTAGGAAAGATCTTATTCTTAAAGACACATTTTAAAAAAGCAGAGGATAATTAGCTAATAGTAATAATGCTTATTAGAATAATTAATAGCATGGAATATGTAGAAACTAGACTGTTGGACAGAAAGCAACATTAAAAAGGCGTAAGAGAGCTAAGCAGAATCTGTAATAGTTGTCAGGTTTATTTCACTTTACAAATGCCTCCTCTCCCTTCACCCAATCATTAGAATATAAAGCTAACCAACCTTCTAAAATGATTTATCAGTATCTTTTAAAAAAAGAAACATTTATAATACTAAAACATAGCCGTGCACAGTCATTTTCTGTAACTTTAAAAAAAATTTTATTCCTTCACTTACTTGCATTAGAAAAAAAAAATTAAGAGTTAACCAGGAAGTGAGGAAGAATCAGAATTACTTATAAAGATTGAGTTGATCTCTTTGGGCTTGAATATATGGCAACATATGTTGGCCAGCGTTTATAGAAAATTTATGACAAGAGTATGAATAAAACAGAGAAAACATACAATTGGACGCCAACTCCACAAGATAACATTTTGATGATTACCGCAACCTGTTCAGTAAGAGCAGATGCGGCCCCTTCAAGCGTGGGGTTTGAATTGTAATTAGGAAATAAAGATAAAGAAACATGACAGAGTGCTAAAAGGAATGTGTTTATGAGACGAAACGGCGACAGTTCTGGCTTTTAATAGTGAACAGGGGCAAAGCTCAGAGCGGGAGCTTATTTTGTCATCCTGTCCATTTCCTAAACTGACAAGGCTTCCTAAAATGGAAAACCCAGAACTTCTTGGAAGGTTTTTTTATATACACAATTCAAAAAAGGAACCAAGGGTCCCTTCCTCTCGTTATGTCTTACTTCACCATCTCAAAACATCGAAAGGCAATGTCCTCAGAGCTAACGCGTGCGCATGGACACACACACACACACACACACACACACACACACACTCACGGAGTTCATCTGCAGATCGTTATTAGATGTCCCAACAGTTACAAAGAAAGGAAAAGAATTCTCCATCTGCCATCAAATGCACTTTTCAACAGCTGAACAGTTGAGATGTCAGAAAGAGGCCCAACTTACGTTAATAAGCTCAACCTCCCAGATTTTTTTCAGCAGGTCCATCGATGTGTAGCCATTGATGAGAAAGGCTTTGGTGTAGTCACCCAGCTCAATGGAATCCAACCACTCAGCTACAGAGGTGGGATGGTAGCCGTCATGCCCAATGGGCCTCATCTGCAATGGAGAACATCACATTAGCGGTCATTTAGCCCAGTCCCAACAACAGAAGCATCTTGCCACCACTTGCATGTTAATCTGATGGGAACATCAGATATTTCTGGATAGAGAAGTAGAGAGAGAGAGAGAGAGAGAGAGAGAGAGAGAGAGAGAGAGAGAGAGAGAGAGAGAGAGAGAAAAGCTTTATGAACAAGTCTAAATCATTAGTAATTTTTCACGCTATGTTAGTTTTCAAAAAATACACCCAGAAATTTCCAATTTAGCTGCTAAATTAGCTCTGTGGCTGAGATGATGAGATAATGTCAAACTCCTGTTCGAGATTTTTTAGTGGCATTCTGTTGGAATGGAGCTCCAAGTGATGTCAGTTGAGTTACCAGGGTTCGGCGGGGGAAGGCGAGAGGGACTGCATTTCCAAACATATGCACAACATCAGAGTGTGTGAAAATACTGTATGACTTAAGCATTTCAAAGGGATTCATGCTTATGCAAGACATGTATTGTAGGTGGTGCACACACACGCTGGAGAAACACACTGCTGTGGCAAGCCAGTTAAATAGAGGCCTTGAGTGTTTTCAGACCATGTGGTCTGCCTCAGCTATGTTAGACATGAGTAGGGAACTTGCTGGCAGACAGGCTTCTATTTTTTTGTCAGCTATATACAGATTTTTTTTTTTTTTAATACTTCAGGGGAACAAAGAAGTGTGACAGCAACATAATGTTTCTGAGTTTAAATTGGAACGCGAAAATAATTTAAGCAGGAAGACCTTCTGGGTTGAAAAACTTATATAGATTCTCCTAAGCCCTTTATTATTATTACTTTTTAACATTTGAAATCTGAGTTGAATTCATGGTTCTTGTATTTGACACGACTCACTTCTGAAACTTATGCTGCCTGCATGCCAGTGCAGGGTGTGGTACTGGGGTTCCTCAGGAGAGCGTACTACCCTCATCAGCTGACGTCAACCTTCATTGAAATGCCTGCTGGGAGCAACTAACTGGCAAAGACACGCAGAATGGGCTTTCCTCTTCCATCCATCAAGTTTCAGGAGATTAAATGTTAACGGAAATCTATGTGGTTCTGGTTTGTTAGAAGAGAAAGGATTTATTTCGGCACCCAGCATTCAGATTTTTTAATCTCAGCATCAGGAGCTTTCTGTTACTATGCAGAGACCTCAATTGAGATTCTTCTTGGGTTTTCATTTTAAAGTTACCTTCCTTCCTCCCTTTCACTCCTTCCTGCCATTCCCTCTTCAATCTAATGTACACGCCCAGGTTGAAATACCCATTATTTCAGTCAGAGTGCAAATCATTATTGGCACCACCGGCATCTCAGTTGCTTTAGATGTTTGTATTTGGCTTTTCTATTGATTGACCCGCCTCTAGCGTGTCACCACATGCCTGCGCCTGGGGCACTTACTCAGTATTTATTATGTGGTGATGATAAATGATGAGTCAGAGTTTGCAAAAATGAAGCTTTAGTGGTGTGTACAAATAACTGCGTGCGCTGTATAAACCTGGAGGCTTGGTCCCCGAGTGGAGGCCCGGGTGTATTGAGTACTTTCCTGTTTGGTAGATTACAAACTACAGGGGCGGAGTGCATGCTGTATGGCTCGTTGACAGGTGGCTGAACTCATCTGAACGCTTACCCCAGACACAGGAGACTTCTCTTAGGGAATAAGTGGAGGAAAGGAAAACTGGAGTGGAAATGAACAGCCTAGCAGAGACATCCTGTTGGTAAGTCCACCCAAGAAGCTGGCCAACCCAACCCTGACTACTGCCAACAGGTTTAAGGATCCCTGATAGAAGAGTCAGTTGTTTTTTTCCCAGAGGTTGCCCCCGCACCGCCAAGCACTCACACACAATTCCTTGGAAAGGTCAATCTATGGGTACCTGTCACACTCAGGTGACTTGATGGTCATTGTCGGCTGAGGAATCAGGGACACCTTCCAGACAGCAGCAAAGTAAGACCAAAGAGAGAAAGGTATCTCTAATACCTTTCGGTCTGTTCCAATACCAAATAATTAATTGGGCATCAGCATCAGAAAAGAGAGGCGGCATCAGTTTCTTGGAAGAAAACGCATGCATGCGTGTGTGTGTGTGTGTGTGTGTGTGTGTGTGTGTGTGTGTGTGTGTGTGTGTGTGTGAGAGAGAGAGAGAGGGGGGGGGGGGGGGGAGAGAGAGAGAGATGGAGGTTCTAAAAGGAACCGGAACTGAATTTTCAGTATTTTATGTAGCGAGAACATTATTGGACAATTCTAAATCCACACTAAGAAGCAGCAGAAAGAGTCAGCTGAACTTGATTGACGGCTACGGGTAGCTGGGAGACACATTACACTAAAATCTCACAGAATATAGTAGACTGCTCAGTGATCTGGGTCCTCCTAAAAAACAAGACCCACCCTAAAGAGGCAAGAACAGAAGGAATTCTGGTGGGGTGACAGATGGGCTGGGCAGAACGCAAAGGGGAAGGTATCCTGGAAATGGGTATGTGCGCATGTGCAGGACACCACCCACACATTCGCTTATTCAACAAGTACCCGGCACTTATTCTGAGGGATGCTGGGCAAAGACCAAAGACCAAACCAGCTGGGACTCTTCCCTCACGGTAGCTGTAAGTCTAAACTAACATGTGAACAGATGACCGACACACTATGAAGGTTCTACATACCTGAAGAGAGAAAGCCTGCGGAGCTAAATGAAGTCGCAAAGTGCACTTGACACATCTTTAATGATATGCAGAGTGGCTGCTGTGCTGTGCAGTAACTCCTTCCAAAGAGGCTGTCCCATCTGTTCCTTTATTTCTGCTTCTCCTGTTCCCGCCCGGCTTAGCTCCTCATCACCACTTATACAAATGAACGCAAATGAATCCTTCCGCTTGGCCTCCCACCTTTGGTTCAGCTTATACTCAGTAATACCTTAGCCAGGCTCCTAGGTCTGCCCTTGGATGAGAACACATAGTGATTTCTTTTTTAGAAAAGTCTCAACGTCCTATCTGAGCATTCAAAGCCAACTGCAAGTAACCCAGTCTCTCACTACCCTGCTATCTACGCTAGATATGACTGGCCATGCGCATGCCAATGCTCATTGAGTTGTCAGCCATGAACTGTAAGCACAAGGCACTCTGATACTCAACTTATGTGATTTCTATGCCTGCAATGCTCTTGTCTTATTTCTAGACTTATTTTTCAAGGGCTTAAATCTTCATGAATTATGAAACCCATGTTTAAAATTAAACTTTTAGGCCATTTCACATCTCATAGCCATCATCAGCGTAAGCAAAATAGCCTATTTATAGCCGTAGGCTGAGAACCTGGCTCTTATCAGTGTCTCCTAGCTAGTGAGAGTTCACTCCTTTGCCCAAGTAGAAGCTTAGGAAAGAGTCATCATCACTCACTAAAGTGACACAAGCATCTGACTGGGTTTCCAAGATGGGCCTCAACTCAGTCTCTGTCTTCCAAAGAGGACTTTGGAACCCGATAGTCCTAGAAATACTACTGATTTGTTGGTCTGTCTTTGGCAAGTTACACAGCTGTTTGAGCCTCACATCCCACTTTTCTAGAATAAAGTACAGTAGTACCGACCCTCCCCCCCCAAAGTATTGTGATATCTTGTGAGATGGTGTGTAACTTGCCTAGCGTGATGGTTTGGATTCATAGCTATCCGACAACGCACAGTTCTCCTCTGGCTCCACTGCTTTAAATGGCACCCACATGGATTGAAATCGCATATGTTTTTGCCACTGGCTGGCAACTTGCAACTTCAAATTAAAGCTCTCGGGTCCTCTTTCCTCACTTTTTCTTCCCACACCTCGTACTCTTTCATCTTGCTGTAGATGGGGTTTACTTCCACTAACATCTAAGCTTCTCCACCTGTCAGCTCACAGCTCCGTTTTCAGACATTTATCTAACAAGGTAACCCAAGGACACAGAACCTACTGCTCCAAGTCTTCTGCTCTCCTTCCGTATCAGAATGACGCTGCCTGTGCCCTGTGCCACGGGAGCCACACTGAGTCTCACTGTGGCTGGAGGTACCTTCCCAGCTCCGCTGATGCTGGCCTGGGTGGTGAGAAGCCTCTCTGTTTCCCCTGTCCTACTCAATCTTCCTGTGCTATCTGTATACACATTTATCCTTATACATTATTCCTGCAAGACTAAATATCTGCTGAGCGCTTGCATAACTGCTGGTACTAGGAGACAAACTAAGACTCACAAAGTTAAATTTAACCCACGGCTTGGAATTAAGTTTGGAGCCCAGGAAAGTCTAGTCAGTGTTAGGGAAGTACAGCTGACCTGTAGACTCATGAGTTAGAAAAAATAGGCATTTTTTTTTGTGTTGTTATCATTGTCAACTACTGATTTTTTTTTTTTTTTTTTACATACAGGGGGAGGGGGAACTGAATAGAGTTACTACTTACTTGAAAGCCTATGGTGTTTATAAATTCTACCTGTGGAATCTAACTCGGATCCTTTAACTCACGAATCCATTGGCAACTGAGATTGAGGAAGATGAAGGATGCTGAGCAAAGCCAGCATCATCATCATTCATCCTGTCTCACCACACTTCATCTTTTCCCAATCGTGAATTAAGTCAGTCTTTATTACACATGCTTAGTGCACATGTTTGACTATTGGGCACGGTCCTCTGTGTAGCCAACCCCCATCCCCCCCCCTGCTCCTGTTGTTTTCTTTAGCAGGAACCCTGTTTCCACCTGCTTGCCCAGGATTTCTCAAATGCTACCTTACTTTCAGGTAAGCGTGAATAGTCTATCATCTTCACTGGATTCCCTGCCCTTGGCGAAGAAATAAGGTCTTAGGGTCTTTTGTCATCTCTATGGCCTCTGTTAGAACTCCTCGCACACGGCAGACATTTGTTAAGTGCTTTTTCCGGATTATTTAATTACACATGGAATAAACATGACAAGATCATTTGTGGGAGACCTACATGTTGTACTCCAGGCCATAAAAATTTAAGGGTTCCTTTTTATGACCTAACAACTGCTAACATTTTAAACTTTCATGTATCCAGAACCAATTCCAGTTAGCAGGTTGTACTATAAAATACAATTTAGTTAATAATTCCATCTTCTTGATTCTACCAGCTGTGGGTCCCTGGGCAAAGCCATCTTGCTCTCTCTAGTGTTGCTATCTACAGAGTGAAGGGCTTGCACCAATGGCCTCTAAGCTCTTCTTTATGGAAGCCCCCAAAATTTTATAATTCCATGATTTGTAAATTAATTGTAAGTTAGTGTCTGACTGGCTTACCCAGTTTAAAAAGAAAAACAAATAAGCCCAATTATAAAACTACAAAAAGGAGGGGACAGTAAGAAGGACACACAGACTACGGGTCAGATAGCATCCATGCTTCTTTCCTGGCTTTTTGTCAACACCCTCAGGTAGTAGCGTAACTGCTGTTCAAATTAGCAACGATTAAGCTCTTTTTCTAGCAGGAACATCTGGTGAGACCAAGTTAGGAAGCGACAGCCCCAGGGCTGCCAGGCCAGCAGTCCTGTGGAGCATGCGCAGGAGTCGGGCACAGTCTGTGACTCGAGAAGCCATGTAGTGGGCGGACAGCAGGCATTCCTAACAGTGGTTCACAGCGAGGCAGTTGGGTTTGAGTCGAGAATTCCAAAGTCTGGGGGAAACGTTAGCTGGGACCAAAAATGGAAATAGTAGCCAAACTTTAGTCTTCACTAGATTCAGGTAGGCTAAAGCATTTGCCACATGCCTTCCTGGTTGCCGTGTTCTGCCTCGAGGTCCTTTGAAAGTCCCTGGGAGTATGCCTAGTCTCAGGCTGTACTGTACCCATCAGAGGGACAAGTTGAGGATGCGGACTATAGGAAAGGGCTCCGTGTACTTCCGACCTTCAAGGGAGTCGGCTGCGGAACATCCCTGGCTCTGAGGGTTGTCTGCTTCGCTTCAGCTAGCAACTCACATTTTAAATGCTTTGTGTAGGTATGAAAAGAAGAAATGCTTCACTGGCTTTAAAAAGAAATGCTTAAAGCCAGCGACGCAGAAGACTTACGGGCTCAATGATCGCTATAGCCCTTTCCATTTTCAGTTTTCTTTTTATTTGAAAAACTCAGGTCTGGTATATATTACTGCATTGATATATAGTTGCAGTAACACGAGGGACCCAAGAACATCCTCGAACACTGTCATGTGCATCCAGTGAAGTGACGCGAATGGAGTTTACTGCGATTCTTGTTACACGTGGGATGGAGTGGGGGGGGTACTTAAGCAATTGTAGTCATGTTATCACATGTGAAGGCTGAAGTCAGGCGTGGGTGAGATCTCACAGGGTGGCCATATGTGTCTAATCTGTCATTCTTTTTATCTGCTTCTAATGAGCTTGGTCTGCACAGACAAGGCTCCTGCTTTCTAAGATGGCAGAGGTAGAAGATGGAAGGTAGTAAAAACTGGTAATATACTATGCGGAGTGGTGGGATACCTGTGATCTCAGCGATCGGGAGGTGGAGGCAAGAGGATCAAGAGTTTAAGGCTGGCCTTGGCACATAGTAGGTTTAAGGTCGGACTGATCTGCATGGAACAGAATCTCAAAGATGACAAGCAACCTCCTCAATCCTCCCTCAAACAGAGACAAAAAAAAAAAAAAAAAAAAAAAAAAAAAAATCCCCAGAGAACCAACTGACCACCTAATAACAGATAATGGAAAAAAGAAGGATGATATATATTATATTTGAGATTAAAGGGATATAAGAGCAGTTTGCAGCAGGTCACTAAAGTGGAGCTAATAGCATGGAAGTTAGACCAAGAGAATAAAGAACCCTCAAAGTCAATAATGGATTAGGTGGGTGTTGCTGTCAGGAAGTATCACATGGTTAGAGACAGAGGTCATTCTACCAAAAGGGTGGGCTCATGACCATTCAATTAGACACAAGACACATTAGGTTTATTTTGGGGGGGGGATCGGCTATTATGAGCTATGTTTGTGCCTACAGGAGCCTAATAAAAAAATTGGCATGTAAATATCTTCCAGGTCAGACGAGCTTCAACAGGAAAAACGTTTTAATTTACTTACTTACTTATTTTTCTTTTTATGTATATGAGTATTGTTGTCTTCACACACAAACAGAAGAGGGCATCGGATCATATTGCAGATGGTTGTGAGCCACCATGTAATTGCTGGGAATTGAACCTAGGTCCTCTTAACTGCCAAGCCATCTCTCCAGCTCCATGAAAAAGTTCTTTGCTTTGAAGTTTCTTAATTGCTTTAAAAAAATCTTCCCATGTTTAGAACATCAATGCCCACAGGGCACTTTTGACCACATGGGAAAAACAATACCCCTGAGTCTTAACTGTGTAGGAATCAGTTGGCAGCCCACTGACTTTTGAGTCTCATTAAGGGCAGGCTGGAAGGAATATCTGAGCCTCTGAATTTCTCTCAAGCAGTATGCCAATGCTAACACTGCCAGTCCATGGGTCACCTAGAGTAGACATGCTTTAGAGGATGACAAGAGGGGCACAGCGAATGTCCTGGGTCCTTCTAGAATTGCAGAATGTAGAGCCAATTTATAAACCCAGACCATTCATTTCAGAACTGGTGAGAGACCAACGCTCTGATCTCCAAATCACTGTATAATGAAGCTTTTTGTTTTGGGATCATGACCTTTACTTTTATATAAGCATACATGAAAACAAGGGAATTTCGTAGGAACATTCCTATGGACTTGGTACCTCCATTTGACAGTGCATTTCAGTGCCTTCTGTTTAACTCATAAATGTTTACATTTATTGCCATCAATAAAAAGAATCTTTCTTTCCCTTAACTGTATCTGTTGGCATCTTCACAGCAATCACACCACCATCCATTTGTGATGGTTACGTAGAGATGAGAATGGGGCTATGTAGGAGAAAATCCTAAGTTTTCAGTTTGGATGTTTAGCTTTGTGGTGGATTTACTAGCTGGGGGGGGGGGGGGGGGGGGTGGAGGTAGAGAAGCATGCAGTTGAATGATATAGATAATTTTGTGACATCAGAAATCAAACTTACCATAGAATGGCACCTGAAATTCGGGGAAGAATTCCAGGGAGTTACACAAACGACCTTGGCATCCTGAGCAGGACAGATGGGAGTCTTGGCTGCCACGGTGACTAGTTGCTTGACCTTGGGTGCACTACTTTACTTATCCTTAGCAAGCACCCACCATCTGATTAGTAATGTGAGAGGTAAAAAGAATCCCTGAGTGTTGCCATATATGTTTACTGAAACAATGCATGTAGAGCTTAACCCAAGACGTGGCAGCACAGGACGCTGCAGAGACAATGAAAAAGACGAAGAGGGAGAGGGTGGTGGGATCTCACATATATGTCAGGAGGGATCTCACTGTGAAAAGCACAGAAGTCTGGCTGCACCTGGGTGGGGCGAGGTAGCTCTGAGCAGGCAGAAAGTACAGAGGTGAAGGATTTAAAAAGCAACCAGAGTGGCACGGAAGGGGAAAGAGTAAGGACTTGGGTTGAGGACGACCAGCATCCTACAGGAAAGAACCCTAGCATGTCCCCGAGGCTGGGGAGGGGACTTGCTTGTTGGTTATATATTTCACATTTGTTTATCGTGTGTGTAAGGGGGTGTGTGCCCTGCAGGTATGCCACGCTATGCATGTGGAGGTCAGAGCTCAGCTTCCCAGAATGTTTTTTCATCCCACCACATAGGTCTCAGGGATCAAACTCAGGTGGTCATCAAGCTCAGCAGCAGAGCCTTTACCCACTGAGGCATCTTGCTGGCCTGCTTGGGGATTTTGATTGCCTTTCTTGAAACTTAAGGAGCCAAGGGCGGTTGGAGCTAACTTTGATAATCTGTGTGTGGAAGTGATTTACGTATATGGAAGCTGGATGGATTAGGCTCGGGGTAGATTCTTACGTGGGCAATGGTTGTCATGTGTATGACATGCCACTGCCCAGGTTAAAAACATACAGACCTATGACTTAATAGATCATCTGAGCCCAGAGCACTGATGTGCCATGTCCAGCTGCTAAACTTGCCTGGGCCTCTGTGATGGACTGTGATGGATTCTTTTCCTACCTGGGTATGCTGTGAGTTCTCACGCTGCCTGACAGGGCTTTGTACACCCAGCCAGTACGAGCTCATATCTCCTTCTGTTCTGGCTCCTTGTTCTAGCCTCTCGGGCTCTGTACTGCTGCTACCCAAGACTCAGGATGTCATTGGCCCAGAAAATAAACCGGGACAAGTGGTGCAGGCAGACAGTGTGAGGATGCAGGTCCGTGAGGTGGTGTGAGGATCAAATGTCCCTGTTCTGAGTCCTGGGCTTAGAGATCAGCGTGTTGCTCTCATTCGTGGCTCTTAAAAGAATGATTGAACATGAACGTGAAAAGCTGACCCACTGACCACAGGGGCCCAGAGAAAGGTCCACCAGCCAATACCCAAGAGCTTGGACACAGACGCTTTGCCGGATAGACGTGTCTATAAGATAAACAGCCCTATCAGCATCAAGACCACCACCCGGAAGTTATATGGCTCTCTACAAAGCCTAGAGTGGTTTCACTTATGTCATCTTATTTGTCAAGTGTTTTAAGTGCTGTTATAAGAAATGGCCTTTATGGAACTCAAGGACCTGCCGATTTCTTCTGTGGCAACTGGAGGGTTAATATGCCGAGACTCAGGCTGGGAAGCAAGGCCTGATAAGTTCTCTGTGTTGTAATGCCGCAGCAAGGGCAAGATCCAAGTGTGAAAGGCTCTGGGGCTCGAAGCCCCTTCGTTTAGGTTTAGTCTGTGTTGTAGGTACTAGTTCCGTAAAAGAATAGGGAGACACATAAGCCCCACCAGGAAAAAGAATTGTGTCTGAATGTTGCTATGGCATGCAGACAACTCTTTGTCAGGCCACTAACAAAGCCTCATGACTCTGGGCTCCTGTAATCTTCAATTAAAAGTCCAAGACTTTGGCTCAGGGCAGGCACTGAAGAGTTGGCATCTTTAAATTTTTTGTCATTATATCTATCACCTATCTATCTATCTATCTATCTATCTATCTATCTATCATCTATCATCTACTTATTATCTACCTATCTATATCTATATTATATTATCTATCTTCTATTTATCATCTATCTATAATCCATCTATCTACTGATCATCTAGCTATATAATTATCTATCATCTATCTATCTATCATTATCACCATCATCATCATCACCATCATCACCATCATCATCATCATCATCATCATCACCATCACCATCATTATCACCATCATCATCACCATCATCATCACCATCATTATCACCATCATCATCATCATCATCATCATCATCATCACCATCATCATCATCATCTTCTATTGGTGAGGAGGAAATAAAGGAAAGGAAAGTGCTTTGTACTAGATGCTGTCTCTTCATGTCCCATGAAATAACAGAAATGAATTAAGATTTAGCTCAGAGGAAAAACTGAGACATTCCCAATTCTGATGTCTTAAAGCATAGAGTAAATAATAAGGAAACAATGGACAGTAAAGAGTGTACAGGAAGCAATGTTTTCAAAACACATGGGCGACCGACTTCTAATACAAGAGTATGCAGAGAAGCTTCAGATGGATGTCCTTGAGGATGGGGAGGGGTGCTTTTCAGTCACAGGCATTGGTCTGACCTCAGATTAAAAGAGTAGAATTGTCAACCCCGATAGCTATAAATCCTGGCAGGGAAAGGGTGACACCGACAACAGCAATGACCACAAGACACTCTATTGTCTGCAAGAGTGCGAGTGCTCTGTTTGCTAGGCTCTGGCCTTCTCAGCTTCATCTGTGACCCACAGCGTAAACTCTCTGTGGTCCCACTTAAGAATAGCTACCTGAGAAGCTGTGTGGGCTGTGGATGGAAAGAGCCCTAAAAGGGGTCTACACAGGACACATAGAAGCATGGTCCAAGGGTTGGGTGATTTTACTGCATGACTTGTATTATTCTGTTCCCTGAAGTTTGGGGTTAAAAGTATGGTTCAAAAAAAAATTCAATAAAAGGCAATGTTTGTTTTTTTCTTTTTTATTTCTGCCATCTTTTAATTTACAAACCCTGCTGAGATCATGTTGACCCTAGAGCCCCGTGTTAAACATCTCTACTTGTTTTGATTTATTCCCTGGGTGCAGAGCTCTTTTATGAAGCAGGGCTTAGATAAGATGAGCAGAGGCTTCGGTGCAGCGAGAATAAGGTGCTCATTCACATTTCCCAGCTCTTCCAGTGATGGGAATTATATTTAGAAAAAGACACGCGCTCTCTTTATTCTGCCAGTACATATTTTTCTGACATCCACGTAGCTATCTGGTTGCTAATACACCTCACTGCTTCCTCTTAAAAAAAGAAACTTTAAATGCCACTATCAATCAGAAAGATCTTTCGCATGTTTTTATTCTCAGTGAAAAAAAAAATTCCTCAAACCTCAGTTTTCAGAAGATAATGGATACTTTGAATGTCAGTTCTATTTATTTGATATTTAAAAACCATGTACTTTCTCAGAACCTCTAGGCATGTACATAACTTTATTCAGTGCAGTACTTCAAATAGATAACTGTACCATAAAGCCAAAGTTAGCAGTACGCAAACGAATAACTTGTGTTCTGCCTGAGCAGGATAGCATTTGTATGGCAGTCAAAACCAAGCATGCTCACACTCACTTAGCAAATGTTAGGGTAAAGGGCCTCAGGCCTACCCTCCATCCTTCCATCCACCCATCCCCCCACTGACATGCTCACTCTTCAGCTCCTAAGGGTGCCTACTGTATTCAAGGAACTGTTCTTGGTGGCCTGGGTGGACAGAACTCCAAAATTGGCAGTCCTTGTATTTCCATCCTAAGAGGGGGAGACAGCTAATGGCTAGAGGCAGACTGTGTGTTGTTATGTTAGAAAGCGGAATCAGATGTGGGATTGGGCACCCTGAGGAGGAGCAGCAGCAGGTGGGTGGTCAGGGGAGGTTTCCTTCAGAAGATTTGAAGAGTTTGAAGACAGTGGGAGGAAGACTGAGGGTGAGAGAGGAGCTGGCACAAAGCCCCGCCCCACCCCCACCCCCCCCAGGAAGGGATACACCCAGTGACCTTCCAAGGATTAACAAGACCAACGGACAGGTTTAGTGTGTAGCTGCAGAGGAATGGGGTTCAGGACAGAGAGGTAATTGGTAGCCTGGTGTCTAGAAGGCCCCTCAAGACCCCGCTTTGAGCCTGAAGGAAGCAGAGAGTGAGTGCATGTACGTGGGCTGAGATCTGGCACACTCTGTCCTATGTCTCAGAGGACAATAGCTAGCAAAGAGGCCATTTCAGAGGCAGTCAAAGTTCCCCCAGGGAAAGAGAATGGTGCCTTGAACAGGAAGCCAGAAAAAAAAATGGGGGGTAGACATTGGTCCGATTTGGGATATATTTTGAAGGTAGGTCAATATGATCTCCTGAAATACAAAATAAAATATTCTTTGTTCTCTCATATGGACCTAGAGCTTTGCCAACTTGCTGGCTAGCACAGCTCTCACCTTGAACAGAACTGTGCTCACCTGTTCTGTGTGGGAATTTATGGATGCCTGGCAGGATTGGTCTTGAGGGGGTCTGTTTCAAATGAGGGATCCAGGAACACTGGAAATCTCTGTTCAGAAATGGAAGCGAAGGCAGATGCATTTGCTTCAAGGAACAAAAGACATTCGTCTGATGGGATGGCACTTCTGAATGCATTTCAGGTGCTGGCACCCTCACTGGGCCCTGGTCCTTCTCCCACAGACCAGGACTTAACACGAAGAGGCCTGTATCATCCAAGTGTTGTCAGAAGGTGTGAGAGAGAACATTGGGAACAAAATGAGCTAGCACAATTGGCTTCCAGAACACTATCAGCAAGCAGAGATGGTGCCATACCACAGACATCGGTGCCTTCAACTCTGGGCATTGGCAGTTGGCAATGATACCCACTGGCAAGCTTCAGTGGCATTGGCAGAACATCCAGTTGGCACTGGTCAAGCTGTCCTTGGTCGGAGACACCGAGCATCATCCTAGGACCACGGCTATTAGGACCTTCAACACATTGGGTACCTGTAGCCCAGAAGCAGTCTCTGGCTGTGTTTAGTAGTAGTTTGACACCACTTCTAGATAGGTCCTGGTGGCCTGATTTTAAGCTCTGGTGGCAAGAGCTATCACCACAATAAACTAGAACAAGAGAGACAGCATAGCGGAGATGTCCATGGCCAGCCAGTGCTGTAGTTAACGGTGTATGTACACGGTAAGGCGGCTAAGATAGAGCCTCAGTGGTAGGTTCTGAAGATCTAGGACATGTGGGAAAATGTTGCTCTGTGGTCAGGGCTTTAAACTCACTGTGAAGGCCTGGTTGGGGTTCCTAAGTATCTCCTTTATGCCAGCAATGGTGGCAGATGTCTGTCATCCCAGCACTTGGTAGTTTAAGCCAGAGGATCTTGAGTTCCAGAATAGCCTGGGATATGTAGTGAGATCCTGTCCCCCCCCAAACAAAACAAACAAACAAAAAACCCAAGGACTAGAGACACAGATTCAAGGTAAAGTACTTGAGTAGTATGTCTAAGGCCCTAGTCTCAAGTCTTAGCACTGCAGAAATAAGCAGAACAAGTTACCTCCTAAAACAAACAAACAAAACCAAATCAACACACAGCTACACGTCTGCGCATGCGTACACGTGCACACCTGCATACACACGCGCCCATGCACACGCACAAAGGAACGACCCAAGGAACTTCTTTATACCTATACTTTAAGGTTGGTCTAGGACACGTTCCGTTCCTCTATCTGGTGTGGGAATGGTGGTCACGAGGAGACAGCTTTGTTGTTGGGGAAATGCTCCAAGTCTCACAGTCTTTGTTTTTTTCAGTTCAGAATATTAAGTTACTTCAGACAATGGAGTGGCTGAGAATTCTTCAACTCTACTCATGGAGTCGCTACCAGAGAGCTGGCTATCAAGACAGTTTAAAAAGCTGTATCTTACTTAATTCAGTGAGAATGCTAACGCAGGGGATATATATTTAACAAATCCCTAGGTGCTGTCTAAAAGGAAAAGGTTGCAAGGTCCCTTTCTTTAGTATACATGAAAAAAAAAAACCATTAAAAAGTAAAAAATAAGAGCCAGAATTTCTCTATGTTCTACAAAAGGAAGATTTGATTGAGCTGGGAAAATTTGAGAGTTGCTTGTATAGCTTGTCTTGGAGTTAACAGGTGGAGAGTGGAGGAGAGAGGGGGGAAGGGAGGGAGGGAGGGAGGGAGGGAGGGAGAGAGAGAGAAGAGAAGAGACAGACAGAGAGACAGAGAAACAGAGGGGTAGAGACATACAGAGAGCAAACAAGATAAGAACACACAGAGCGAGCCGGGTGTGGTGGCCTTTAATCCCAGCACTTGGGAGGCAGAGGCAGGTGGATCATTGTGAGTTCAAGGCCAGCCTGGCCTACACAGAGAAACCCTATCTTGAAAAACAAAAACCAAACCAAACCAAACCAAACCAAACCAAACCCACACCCACACACACACAGAGAGAGAGAGAGAGAGAGAGAGAGAGAGAGAGAGAGAGAGAGAGAGAGAGAGAGAGAGAGAAGAGAGAGAGAGAGAGGAGAGAGAGAGAGAAGAGAGAGAGAGAAGAGAGAGAGAGAGAGGAGAGAGAGAGAGAGAGAGAGAGACAGAGAGAGAGAGAGAGAGAGAGAGAGAGAGAGAGAGAGAGAGAGAGAGAGAGAGAGAGAACACTCAGCTAGTCCTCTCCTTACCACACCCAGTCCTCCGAGTGGCAACATCTGCCCAAAGTGGCTCTTTCAATGCCCTAAAACATACACTCATTCATTGAGATTAAACTCAAGAATCTCCATCCATCCATCCATCCATCCATCCATCCATCCATCCATCCATCCAGAATCCTTCCTTGATCCCATGCATTTAGTTTCCTCCTCTCACAGCATTTTTCACATACTATTTTAGCTCTGGCTACCTGTCTAAATGTAAGGTAGAACTGCTTGAAGCACAGATCAAGCTTTATCTGTTTTTCCATTCTCACCTCATAGCCTCACACAGGGTGAACAGGAGTCATGACGTGATTGAACGGGTGGATGGGTCAACAGCTGACTGACGGGCATTGCAGGGTCTGTGTGTGTAGCCAGCTACACTGGCTCTTGTCCCTGGATCTCAGCCCTGGATGCTAAGGCCCTAGGCATATGGTGAATGGTTACTCTGTGATACATCGTGTAACACTGAGAAGAAGTGTTCTGTCCAAGTGGATGCCAGCAAATGCTGACAGATGATGGTGTAATTTGAGTCCCAGAGGCGAGAGGTGAGGGGGACCGATCTTCTCTACACTTCCTGTAATAGTCTTTTATACATTTGTGGGGGGAAATTTCACATCCCGAAAATTCTGTAACACATTTACTTCTTAGCACTTAGAAATCCAGAAAGTGCAAGCCTTTGCCACCAGGCAGTGGCTTCTAAGTAAAGGAAGATACGCGGGCTAAAATGGAGCATGCACCTAACAGAAGGCTTTTAACCTGTCAGAACTCCTACAACTCATAAATTGTATCCCTAAAAATTATTTAAAGTGCATCTATTTGGCTTTAATTCCATCATGGATTCTGAGAACAACAAGTAAGGCTAAAATGTATTTTCTCTGAAAGGTATCAAAGGACTCTGGCAGCCTTTTGGTACTCAGTCCCTCTAAGAGCAGCAGTTATCTGCCAGCTTTCAAAAAGGAAGGGAGTGCGCACTTTCTGATTACTGAAAGAGAGGTCAGTAGAAAACGAAGATAATTAAAGCAGGAAGTAATAAAAATAATAATAATAAAAAAAGGACTAGTAGCTTTTTCTTCGTGACAAATGAACTGAGCAATGATCCTAGGGCACAGAGACATGCTACTCTGGCCTAAATAGCACAGAGACTTGACATGACATGATGGGCCACAGAGCAGAGGCATGCTCCTTGAGTCTACAGAGCACAGAGGCATGACAGTCAGGTCTACAGGGCACCAAAACATGCCGCTTGGTTCCACAGAGCGGAGGCCTGCTAACTGTGCAGACAGAGGCTGTGGAGGAAAACAGGGAAGACCCTGCACCAGGCACAATGACTTGAATCCTGACATTGCCACGTCCTCCCTGCATGCCTATAGGCAAGCTACTTAACTTCTCTGGACTTCAAGTTCTTTTACCTGTGACATGGGGACTTAAATGCAAGAGCTAAGTGAGTTTAATTGAGAATTAATCTGATGGCACTTAGGAATATGACTGGCATACAGAAAACATCTTATTTAAATGTTTGCTATTAATAGAAGCGTTCATGCTGCAGTGCTTTTCTGGCATGCTTAGGAATGTCTTAGGACTGTTTTATTATGAGTCTGTGGGAGAGCAACCACCAGGGCAGAATCCAAAGGCAAGCAGTGGGCAGGAGGACTTCCAGTCTAGAAGCCTGAAAGTCCCACTGACCACTGCTATCACTGACAAAAACAAACACTAACAAGGAACATGCAAGGAGAGATTGTTTAGCTTGGGATGGACAGATATCAACTAGACCACAGCTGAACTTGCAGGTGCTTGCTCGAGCCTCACATGTTATACCTGGGAGGGCGATGTAATGAATGAAATTTGTGGCAGGATTAATGGCACCAGCTATATGTTAGAGGATGGTTATTACAAACAAGAAATAAAGAACACAGCACAGCCATCTGGCTAAGCCAGCTAAACAAACACGGGTCATTTTTGTGCTTGGAGCATCGTGAGCTGTTCTCAACAACGCTGCTTTCAAGGTATACAGGAATAGCTGTTTGAATCATCTGTTTCCTCCACCACGAGCCCTCTCCCAACCCCCAGGCAGAGAGGTCTCCCCCCCAATCACCATACAGAATCCAAAGATTGTGATTTAGTTTCCTTTATAGTTCACTCCACGCTTTGCCCTTTGCTGCCTGCACAGGGTAAGTACACCCCTTTTTTTTGTGTCCCCCCCCCCCATTGTACTGTATCTAGGACCTACATACATGCTCAGGGCATCTGCTGACCTACGGAACAGGCATTTCACTAGAACATTACAGACTGAAAATAAGAATGGACTCAAATGGTACTCAACTGTCAGCTAAACACACACTGTTAGGCAACGGAGGCTTGACAATGGCTTATGCAAACTGGTAGCTGTGTCGCTCCATAACTTTTGAGTAAATTCACATCCTTGTGCGTTTCCATGGCATCAAAACACCATGACGGGTTTTCAGGAGCCACAGTGTCAAGGTTTGACCCAGCCTCTTAGTGAACTTCTGTTTCCTGCCGTGCCACATACGTTAAGCCTTTGCTCCTGAAGCCATCCTCTGCCCTCCCTTGGCCCTGCTATGTTAGGGCAGGTTGCGCTGCCTTCACCAGGCAGAGGCACGGCAGCTCTCTCAGCAGTACGCAGGCTCATTTCGTCACAGAGGGAGGCTCTAGGTAGAGCATTAAACACTCTCGCTTCCTAGCACCAATGGGTGAAGGGATCACCCCGAATGTATTCTAACATAGTTAAGTTAGCAGAGGACGACAGGCACATTTGTAATTTTCTACCTTTTCTTTCCAGATAATGAGTAATCAGATTATGCAAAATCTACTAGCACAGAACCAGAACCGTAAGTGTTCTGAGAGGCCCCGTTGCTAAGATGTGCTGGTCAGATACTCTGATGTCGCCAAAGGTATCCCCTTTGAGTTGCTTTTTGTCCTATGGAAGAGGGCCATCAAAACTCTACTGGCCTTTGTAATTGAGGATGTGCTGAACACAAGTAGGAGGCCATAATATTCGCTGGGTCTAAGTGCTGGGACCTTCATTTGTACTGTTATGTTTGTACCTTGATCAAAACGTGCTACCGTAGTTTCTGCTATTATCTTCACTTAACAAATGGGAATTGGGGGATTGGAGAATTTAAGTAACTTGCCCAAGGTGAGAAAAGTGGTTGGTGGCTAAGCTGGGATTAGACTGGGTTTGATGGAAGCCGAAGATAGTTCATTTTTGAGCCCCCGAAAACCTTCAAGTCCCTTAAGGGACTCTAAGTGGATTATTTGGCTTACTCATCTCAGAACCCCCTTAGCACCCCCATTTTGGTTTGAAGTACAGTGTTTAGACAACACAGAGAGGTCATTAAGGGCCTCAGTTAAATGGCTTTGGTCGAGGCTCAGTTTATCTGCTGACAGTAGCATTTCTATACCCCCACCACTCCCAGTGTCATTTGCCATTACCCCAAATTCTACGTTTATTGCCTTTTATAGGCAGAAAATAATCTGCATGAGAACAATGACCTTGTAAGCCTCGTTTCCCACTAAATGTTCTAAAGCAAGCACATCACCTAGCGTGTGGCAGGCAGCGCATCAGTATCCATGCTATGAATAAACAATTCGGACAGTTTTATTTATGCTTATGCCCAGGGTAGTAATCTTTAGGAATCATTAGTGCACTGAGGAGTCGCACAAATTTCTTGGTTCACTTTTAACCTTCTTTTTAAAACCATGCATTCAATAGATCTAAATAGAGAATAGGCACTAACCCAGGCTCCATTTTACGAGCCTCACTTACACTATGGAGTCACTTAATTGGCACAACATGCCTACAGGGTAAGAAAATCATCACCTCCATGTAAAGGTGAGGGAACAGGCAGGGAAAAGTTTAGAAACTTGCCCATGGCTGCACAATTAGGTAGAGCACAGACAAGAATCAAATTCGGCATCTGGCCATATGCCCATCCATTACAGCATGCTGCTCTCTGGCTTAGTCCTACAAAAATGTCATCTCCATGGAGTTTAATGCTGTAAAGATGGGTCCCACTATCTTCTGGAGAATTCCTTTCCATCTTGCCCATCTCCCCCTCTTCTCCACCCATATCAAAGAAGAAATGCATAAGATTGTTTAACATATTCCTCTTTATTCTGTTGTGCTTTGCTTTCTGGAAGTGACGTCTGTCTTCGGTGACGTCACCTCTAGGGCTGCCTCCACGGATAAGCAAGACCCTGGATGCTGCTGGACAGCTGATCTGACCTTCCTGAGCCCCCATTCTTTCTCTTGGCTGTCTCTTTCCTGCCTTTCGGGGTCTTTTGGGTCTCTACCATAGCTTGCTTTTCCTGTCCAGCCTCAAGAACAGAGTTGAGAGGTCTATGGAGGCCTCAAAAGCTGCCTTTTAAGTCTGAGTCCTAAAATGAAGCCCAAGTTTAGAAACACTCTCGCTCTTGCTTTCATCTTTCGGTCCTCTCCTGTCGGGGGACCCCTTTCCTTTTTTCTCTCTCACATTCATTCTCTAGCCCTGGGCCTATGAGAGACAGTACAGTAGTCACTCAAGAGGTAACTGTCGCAAGCACCAGGGGTTGGGATTTAGTTCCGGTTTCGTTACTAAGGAGCGATCCATCTGGAGCTCTTCTCTGTACCTGGGAAAGGACATGCAGAAGAGGACGAGCTGGATACTTAAAGTCTCTTCCAGCTCTAAACCGTGACTGCTCCTTGGAAATATGTTCAAGGAAGAGGAAACACACAGATAGCCACGCCCCTTCCGTTCTCACCTTCGACTGCAGCCTGAGCCCACCATTCGCTCTTTAGCTAAGGGAGGTCAACCGCTCAAACTTGGAGGTGGACGGCGACTGGGGAATAGCGCTAGCTAGATGAGGGTCTGTTTACTCATCCAATTCCTCCATGTCTCTGTAAACATCGGGGAAAGGGGTTGTTAGTACAACAAGATTCCACCTCTCTGGTCTATGTAGGAAACTATTCCAAAAATAAATCCATTTAAAGTAAGATATGGAAAAATTCCCTCTCAGTCGCCCCTGCCCCCCAAGAATGTAGCAGCCATTTTTTTGGAAACTGCATGAAAATTTTAGGGAAAAAAAAACGTGTTTTTTGCCTGTACCACTCTCACAGCTAACACTTCTTTGAGTATCTATTGACCTCAACCGCTGTAGCTACTTTGCACTCTGTAAATAGTGAAATTTGCCGTTTCAAAGAGGAAAAAAAAAAAAAAAGGAGTTTTAGGGAATACCGACCATTGTTTCTCCACTGTGTTCCTAAACTACAAAACTATGAAATAGTTACTGATCTTTACTTGCAAACAGAAGGTGCAACATGTGAAGGAGGAAGTCTCTAGCAAATTAAGGCCACCACTGCTAAGGGTGATTTATTCACAAAGGAGCTGCCCTGGGCCTTTGTAAAGCATCGGAGAGGAAAGACACCGTGTCAGGAAATATCTTTAGAAGCACTTGCCTTCCCCATTCAGGATGGATCTTTAATCTGCTCTATTGTGTGGCTTTGTTTAGTCTAGTAAACACGAAGTGAGCATTATTGTGGTCCAGTACTGGCTGCTCCACGCTTAGATAATGAAGACAACACAGCAAAGATGCTAATCTTGAGTGACTGAGAAAAATAGTCAATAGGAGACAAGTACACCGCAGAGAGGTCAAATGGCTGATCTCCCTCAGAGAAAAGCTGTAGTAAGATGCATCTTTTTTCTTTTTTTTTAAATTTAAGTAATGTATTCAAATTACATCTAATTTGTTATCCCCTTCCTGTTCCCCCTCCCTCCCTCTTTCATCCTATTCCTCTCCTCCAGGTCTGTGACAGAAGGGGACCTTGTCCCTCACTATAAGATCACAGGCTATCAGGTCTCTTCCTGATAGCCTGCTTACTCTTCCTCTGAGTGTCACCAGGTCTTCCCACCAAGGGGAAGTGATCTAGTAGGGGGCACCAGAATTCATGTCCGAGTCAGTCCCTGTTCTCCACACAGCTGTGGAGAATGTGCTGTCCACTGGCTGGATCTGGATGGGGGTTCTAGGTTTACTGCATGCATTGTTCTTGGTTGGTATATTAGTTTGAGCTGACCTGCCTGGGTCCAGATCCACCAGCCTTAATGGTCTTCTTGTAGTTTCTAGAATCCTCTGGATCCTTCTATTTCCTCATTCTTCCTGACTTCTCTCACCTGGAGTCCCAATAGGAAGTCCCAGTATCCATCTCAATCTCTGGTTAAGTGAAGACTTTCATGGGACATCTCTGTTGGTCTAGTGTCCAATTATGAGTGAGCCATGTGTATCTTTCTGGGTCTGTGTTAACTCACTCAGGACTAAACAGAGAATTCTCAACAGAGGAATATCAAATGGCCGAGAAACACTTAAAGAAATGCTCAATGTCCTTGGTCATCAGAGAAATGCAAACCAAAATCACTCTGAGATTTCATCTTATACCCACTAGAATGGCTAAGATCAAAAACTCAAGTAACAGCACATGCTGGAGAGGATGCGGATAAGGGGGAACACGCCTTCATTGCTGGTGGGAGTGCAAAACTTGTACCATTTTGGAAATCAATCTGGCACTTTCTCAGAAAACTGGAACTAGGGCTACCTCAAGACCCAGCTATCCCACTCTTTGGGATATATCCAGAAGATGCCCCACCACACAACAAGGACACATGCTCAGCCATGTTCATAGCAGCCTTATTCGTAATAGCCAGAACCTGGAAACAACCGATGTGTCCCTCAGTTGAAGAATGGATAAAGAGACTGTGGCACGTTTACACTATGGAATACTACTCGGCTATTAAAAACAAGGACATCCTGAAATTTGAAGGCGAACGGATGGAAGTGGAATGACCATCCTGAGTGAGTTAACGTAACATGTATCTTAAAGCAGTATGTGTTGGGGGACGATGGAGGTAACTCACGTGAAGGAGGGCGGCAGCTGAGGGGCACAGAAGAGATGGTGTTTGGACAGAGAACGGCTTGTATCTCTAATTCTCCCTTCCGTTCTTGCAAAGTGAGCCTGTGCTTCTCGTTCTACTTGACAGTTTACTGAGAGCCGTGAACTCGACTCCCCAGGAATCCACATGGCCTAAAGTGAGTAGTCCGTTCCCAGGCCTGGCATCTCACAGAACACCCCATGTGACCTTCCAGGCTCCTGGCTCTCTTGCTTGATGGTGGCCGTTAGAGAACAGCAAGATGGGACATGTGGTGGAAGTGACCCAGGTTCTCCCTGCCTGGAGGGACGGTCGTGATACTGAACAGTCTATGAATGAGTGTTAGACCGCTGGCAGTTTTGATTTGAATTGTCAACAGTTTATTGCCCAGCTTATACAGCATGCTATGTCTATGGCATAATGAGATGGCGCTCAGTAGCTTGCTGTTACTTTTCTTCCTTCCCCATTCTCCAGTGGCACCAACCCCTTTTCCTGAGGAAAGACTGATTTTTTACAGTCTTAAGGCAGGCCAGCTGTTCCTTCTTTGTGTATTCCCAGTGTTCTATGCCTACCCATTGATTTTTCTTTAAAATATTTACTATAAAATAACATATACTATGTATGACTATATGTAATATCACTACATAACACAAGAAGAATATTATTGTATTACTGTGTTTTTAAAATAATGAAAACATGTTATATACGCTCATGATGTCTAATGAAGGAATGCCTTTGAAAACGGGTACATATATACATCTTCTATTTTTCTTATTGGAATACATGCTTTGTGAGGTCAAGGTATATGGGTTATGTTTGTGTTTCTCTTTATCATAACCTTGTGCTAAGGAAGGTTTCTGGTGTATAGAGAGCCCCTCAGTTATTTGCACAATGAATAACACTAAAAACTACCAGATGCAGTCTACTTGTCTTTGAATGCAGGCTCCCTTTGGACATGCTAATTTGATATCTTGTGTGGGTTCCCTGGGGAGACAGATCTATACATTCAGGGGCAGAGGTCTGTTAGGCAATAGTAGAAACTTTGGGGGGAAGATGAATGTGCCAAGGGACAGCATAGGCAGGAAGAGGAAGAGAGTTTGAAACTCCAAATTCTGCAGAGTGCCTTTGTGAAAGAGAGGAGGCATAAAAAAATCTAGTGAACGCCAGGGTTGTAGACTTTGGAGTTACTCACCCCCATCCCTGCTGGCACGTTAGAGGTGCGTGAGGAAACTGTGAGAATGGGGTAGCCCAGGTCAGGTCTTACAGAAAGACTTAATAAACATCTATTTATTGACTGACATGTGTAGACCCCTGAAGTGGTCCCAACAAAGATACCCAAAAAGTGACATATTTTCTAACAGTTATACAGTCAAAATCATCCCTGTCAATCACTACAAAACCCCCTTTTTTTACATAGAAATTTTTGGGGTGATGCCTGGAGGCTGCTGGGCCATCCTGGGGTCGGGGTCTTACATTAGTCTGACACAGCCATATTTCTGATATGAATTTCCTTCCTGACTAAAAAGATTCTTAGAAGCACAGAAACACTCTATCTAGCTGGAGATTCACTGCTGATGTAAGTTAGGTGTCCGTAAATTATGTTTCACATGTCAAACATGGCCCATTGCCTGTTCTTGTCATTAAAGTTTTATTGCAACGCACCTACACTCATTCTTTCTGAATTTTCTGTGGGTGCTTTCACTGTGTAACTTAGCTGAATGGTAGTTGCAAGGGAAGACACATGGCTGGTAAAGTGTAGCCTGACGTTTTATAAGAAAAAGTTTGCCCACCCCTTGTATCAGGGAGCACATTTGTTTGTCCTGGATCACTAAAGAGTTTTTAAGACTGCATTGGGTTCACATAGACCCTGCCACATCAACAACCAGAAACTACAGGAAGTAGACTACGCTGACGAACGTGGATGGAAGCGAGCTCGGCTCTCCTCCTTTAGGTTAGGACCTCACACTCAAGTGGAGTATAGGCTTGTATGACAGGTTCTATTTTATGGTGTCTCTTCACAGTTGACGTTCGGGCCAGTATTGGGTGTCACAAGGTTTAGGACACCAACTGGGATGGGGAGGGGGGTGATGGGAGCTAAAAGACTGAGAGCAAGTAGAGAATGGGAGGATGAACAGTTACCCTCTCAAAAGATGCCTCGGGATCATCTGTGCCCGTGGCCTGTGCTTGTCATTGCTCTTCTGAAAAAAAATAGCAGGAGAAACAGGGTCAAGCTTCTGTCATTTTTCTAAGCGACAGGGGAGTTAGACTGGACCTTCCTTTCTAGACTTTTAAAGGAATTATAATTGGTTGAATGCTTTTCCTCTAAAGCTGATATGTGCCTGTGCCTGTGTGAGCCATCAAAATTACAGTTAAGAAACATTTGCATTTTAAAGTCCTTGAAAAAACTCGAATCTTTAGGAGTAGAGACAACACGACGCCGAACTGAGATAAAGCCACATCCGTAATTCTCCGTTCCAAAGCCTCAGATAATCGGTGAGCTCATCATAGGGAGACTCATTGTTTTTTTCTTCTCTGGTACCAGAGGTAGCAAAGGGAAAGCGTGTGTCCTGCAAGTGCTTTGCTTTGTGTTCCCGCTGCCATGGTTCCCACCAACCTGTGTCATCTTGTTCTTTTTTTTTTTTTTTTTTAATTATTAATTAAACATTTTTATTTTTTTACATATACATTTCTATTATCACACACATTCACAACAAACTACCTATATAGCAAGAAGAACCACGAAACAATCAGGAATTATATAAATGTTACCCTTTAGTGTTCTGGCTATTTGTATTGGACAGCCTTGAAGGTGTGTGAGCTCAAGCCCTTGGGGCTTCACTTTGCTGCACAGGCGGGGTTTTGCTGTTCTTCATTTTCTTATCAACGGACACTTTGGTTTATTCTCACTGATCAGGGCCTAAGCTTAAAGGTTGCCTTTTACATTTCTAGCTTTGTTATTTTCCAGAAAAAAAAATATACATGTATTTGTCTCTAACAATCCTTAAGTCCTCATAGAATCTGAGCACGCTTCCACAGCAGAGGCGGGAAAAGGCAGTTACACGGGATGTTCTGACTTAGGACAGAGGGGATGCGGGGTGTCTTAGAAATTTGCCCTCTGCAAGACATACCTTATAATGATACAGTTTATGACCCAGGTCTCCTGCCCATAATGGATTAAAATTGAAAAACCCAAAATCAACAACGATAAAAGTCGCCTTTAATTTGCTCAGACCATCACGCTAATACTAGGTGATTTAGAAGCTGCATTTATGAAGGATACACACACACACACACACACACACACACACACACACACAAAAGAAAGAAAAAAGACACATATCTCATGTCTCTGTGAGTGAGGATATGGCATAACATGACACCACAACCCAGAAATTCAACCATAGATTTGCATGTGTCGACTTTGTAGTCTGATCCTCACTGATCTGTTCTGATATGTATAAATCAATAAATCCATAAACACAACTTTTGGAAAAATATGTTTGTGTTTTATTAGTGTCATGACGGATAGGAGCATTTTCTAGTTACTAGCACCTAATGAAGAGAATGTGACGAAAGGATGAGATGCTACTTTAGTGATCCCATTCAAGGTGACTGTGACTTCCACCTTGCTCACCCTGTTGAAGCTGGCTACATTTTGTAAGATGCTATATAGAGGGGCCTATACAAAGGAACTAAGGAAGGCCTGATTCAACTTCCCTCACCCTCTCCCCTGCAAGAGCTAAACCTCTATGCACATGTGTGGGCTAGGAAGCACACCCTTTCTAGTTGAGTCTGGAGATGACTGTAGTCCCGAGAGAGACCTTAGAATGGAAGAGTCAGCCATATAACACTAGGATTCCTGGCCAATGAAAGTCTAGCATTTTTTCACTATGTTCTCTTTCTTACCTTTTGGAATGGTAATGAATATTTATGCCCTTGTATGTTGGAAGTATGTGATCTGCTTTTAAATTTGATTTTACTGGTAAGTGAAGACTTTCATAGGATATATCCCTTGGAGGACATCATATTGAGACTCTAGGTGAGAGAAGCATGGGAGAATGGAGAAATAGAAGGATCCAGAGGGTCCTAGAAACCTACAAGAAGAACACTATGATGGGCAGATCTGGGACCGGGGGTCCTGCTCAAACTATGGCACCAGCCAAAAACAATACGTGCAGTAAACTTAGAACCTCTACATAGATCTAGCCAGTGGACAGGGCATTCTCCACAATTGAGTGGAGAGTGGGGTCTGACTTTCACATGGACTCTGGTGCCCCATATTTGACCATGTCTTCTTGATGGGGAGGCCTGGTGGCACTCAGAGGAAGGATAGCAGGCTACCAAGAAGAGACTTGATACCCTATGAGCATATACAGGGGGAGCAGGTCCCCCTCAGTCACAGTCATAGAGGAAGGGAGTAAGGGGAAAATGAGAGGGAGGGAGGAATGGGATAACAATTGAGATGTAATATGAATACATTAATAAAATATATTAAAAAAGAACTAAAAAAGTTTTGATTTTACATGTGTTACAGTTAAGAGATTGCCATAAGTCTCAGAACAGACTGAGCTTTTAAGCAGGGCTGAGACTGATACAGGCTATGGGGACTTTTGAAGATGGACATTTTGTATTATGATGTGGATACAAGCCTGTGGAGGCCAGGGAGTAGAATGTGGTGATTTCAATGAAAAGGGTCCCCATAGACTCAAAGAGAGTAGCGTTATTGGAGGTGTGGCCTTGTTGGAGTAGGTGTGGTCTTACTGGAGGAAATATGTCACAGGAGGCGGGCACTGAGGTTTTAGAAGCTCAAGCCAGGCCCAGTGTCAGTCTCTCTTCTTGCTGTCTACTGATCTAGTTGTAAAACTCCCAGCTCCTTCTCCAGCACCATGTCTGCCTGCATGCCACCATGTCTCCCACCATGATCATAATGGACTAACCCTCTGGACCTGTCAGCCATCCCTAATGGAATGTTTTCTTTTATAAGAGGTGCTGTGGTCCAGCTAAACATTAGGCAGAGCTGAGGGGATCCTGTGGAAGATGGAGAGGAAGAATTGAAGGAGCCATAGAAGTCAAGGCACTACAAGAAAACCTACATAGCCAAATGACCTCGGCCCATAGCGGGCTCCCGGGGACTGAACCACCAAGAGAACATTCATGGGTCAGACCCAGGCCCTCTGCACACATACAACAGAAGTACATCTTGATTTTCATGTGGGATTTCTAACAGTAGGAGCAGAGGAGCAGGGGCTGCCTCTGGCTCTGTTGCCTATCTTCGGTTCGTCTTCTCTTAACTTGGCTGCCGTGTCTAGCCTCAATAGAAGATCTGCCTAGTCCTACTGTAACTTGATACGACAAGGTGGGTTGATATCCATGGGAGGCCTCTCCTTTTCTGAGGAGAAGTGGAGGGGGTAGGAGAGGTGGGAGGGGATGTAAAGTAAATAAATTAATTAATTAATGAAAACTAAACTAAAAATGACAGAACACTGTAAGAAAACCAAAAAGAGCTGCTATGGTCATAGTGTCCCTTCACAGTAACAGAACACCATCAAGGCTAAGTACTATTCAGGGAAAAAGAATAGGAAATGAGAGGCTATAACACACGGCAGTTAAACTGGTTTATATGTGAAGGGCGACAGGAACTTGGGTTTTCATTATGTGATAAAGATGAACTATAGATGCAGCATCCAGTGTAGGAAACTGCATTGTGGCCAAGGGTCTCAGGATCATGACTCTCGCTAGCTCTCAGAAGGTTTTGCACTTGAATTTTAGAGGCTCCAAAGTTTAACTGAGGACCATGAATAGGCAAAGAAGGGAGCAGAGCAGAGCGCTGGGAACGGGAGCCAAGGAGCAGAATGCCCACAGGCCACCCGTCAGATCAGAGCTACTGATGTCAGACGAGGATGCAAAGGGGCTCAGCGACTGTCCTGGTGGCTCCTGGTGGCCTTTAGCACCGGCTGGGCTGCATGGCAGAGGACTGCGTCAGACCCAAGAGAATCATGGGATGGATGGTTACATAAGAAAAGTGGATGGTGTTTGAAGACAACTCCAAAAGCCACTGAAAATGGGGAAGTAGTTAGCAGATGAAATAGGCTATGATAGGCGTAAGCCTGACTGGGTGCATTTTCCATTCTGGATGAGAGGTAGTAAGAATAGACCATGTGGGCCTTGGCACAAAACACTCTAAACCTTCGCAAAAACGGAAATCCTTTGAATATCTGACCTTCAGGTGTTCTACTATCGAAGGCCAAGAAGAATGCGCACGCCCGTGTAAAAGGGAAACATATTAAAGGTTTATCTGAAGATTTATTCATGGAGGGGTGATATTTTGCAAATAAATGATCAGATAATTTCCCTGTATCCCTGCGTCTAAGGGACAGGAAAAGCACAACATGTCTAGCATAGAAGAGATTACAGAACTTCTCATGGAAGTTTTGGCATGGTTTCCTTCCCATAAAGAGGAGATGAAATTTGATCTTCGAAAGTTTGGGCAAACTCTTAGCACAGAATAAAGCCCAGCTTGGGACTGATGGAGGAAGTGGATACCGTGTGAGAATTGATGGCTGTGCTTTACTGCTGGAGGCCATGCAACACAAAAGACAGGAGGTTAAAATTAATAGGAGGAGGAGGAGGAGGAGGAGGAGGAGGAGGAGGAGGAGGAGGAGGAGGAGGAGGAGGAGCTGACCTGATGCGAATACTATTCTGAAGGCGGCCAGTTAGTATACACAGCACACTCTACTCCATGAACATATCAACCGTGCTTGGAAGATGTGTGAATCTTTGCACTGCTATATATTTCAATATTAAAACAGACAGGTGAGATTACAGCTGAGATCTTGCCAAAAAAAAAAAAAAAAAAAGCTATTCCCCTTCAAAACTTGGATCAACAGAACATAAAAAAAGCATGGTTTGAGCCGGGAGTGGTGGTGCACACCTTTAATCCCAGCACTCGGGAGGCAGAGGCAGGTGGATCGCTGTGAGTTCGAGGCCAGCCTGGTCTACAAAGTGAGTCCAGGATGGCCAAGGCTACACAGAGAAATCCTGTCTCGAAAAACCAAAAAAAAAAAAAAAAAAAAAAAAAAAAAAAAGAAAGAAAAAAAGCATGCTTTGAAACAAGCCAACGGATTAAGGTTGTGCTTTGAAGAGCATCTTTTCTCTGTTTGGGAACAGCCTCACCAGTCCCCGAATACAGTGTGTTACGAAGGAACCTCAGACAGCGATCACAGAATACGTCTCATGACAGTTGAGGGGACCAAACACTCTGAAGGCCAGAGACGGTGTGAATAAAACGAAGCGACATTCTGTCAGTTATTCCAGCAGTGCAAAGCCACTGTGAATGCAGATGAATGTCCCAGCACGAATATTACGCTATTTAAGTCATGTGAAGATTGAGCTCATTACTTAAAAAGGCAAAGCATGAATTTGAAGTGCTGTAACAGTCTGTTGTTCTTTGGAGGTTGGATTTGGCTGTTCTTACGCGCCCTCTACTAGCCTGTGTGCATGCAATAGTCACTTCTTCACCAGCCTCTTGAGTGTGGCTTAATTTTGCCTTGTTTCTATAGCACAGCTCTCTCTACAATGGGGATAATAGCCTGTCTTAAAAACAAACACTTCATTTATTCTCCAAATAACTCTAGGTTAAGCTTTTTTTTTCCATTTCTAATGAAATTGTATGTGAATGATTATAGAATTATCTTAAAATTGAGGCATTTTGGGTTTTAAAAATATTTGAATGGCACGTGAGATAACGTTATTTACTCATTCATTATTTTTTAAAAATGGTCATATTATGGGATTAAGAACAAGAAAATTTCAAGGCATTGAGTGATCTCTGGCGCTAGGAAGCTTATTGCAGATTACCATCAGTCTCTTTAGATGGGAGCAGGCAACAGAGTCCATGTCAGAGACATCCCCCTCCCTCCTGCCCTCTTACTACGGGACCCACATGAAGCCTGAGCTGCCCATCTGCTACATGCGTAAGTCTCCACAAGGCCTTCTGGGTCCTGGTTAGTTGGTGCTGTTGGTCTTCTTGAGGAGCTCCTGTCCCCTCCAGGTGCCCCAGCCCTGCCCCACCCCTGCGGCCTGGCCCAATGTTTTCATTCACATGATTAAAGTTCTCGAATCCGCCAGTGGGCTAACTTTCCACCCGCAGAGACTTATCATATCGTCGGTGAGTAAATGTTATCAGATCACTTGCTTAGAGACTGGTGAACAGTTATCTTCCTCCATCTGAGGAGAAACTATACCCTCTCTAGACAGGAAGAGAGAAAAAGGAAGGAGAAGACACAGGACTCGCTCATGGGCATAGGTGCCCCCACTGCAGGTCACATTCTCCAATCTTGTCTCCCTTCATCTTTACTCAGCTGGTGGATCCCATTTCATGTTTCTCTCCTTCGATCCCTCTGGTAAATTGCCTCCAGAATTAAGCAGAATAGAGTGTTCTAGTCCCAGGCATTCCCTAGTGCCCACAAAATGCATTCAAATTCCTTAGCATTGTGCAAATGGAAGAAACCCACTCTTTCTGCCACATCTTTGGCTATAGGCCATGCTTTTCAATTATTTTAAGCACGTTACATTTTATTCTATTCTGATGATTTTGGAAATCATGGTGAATACACACAAACCTTGCCATCTTAAATATTTTAACCAAAAAAAAAAAAAAATATTTTAACCATATAGTTCAGTGGCATTAAGAGCACTCACATTGCTGTGCCGATCCCGGTGGATTTAAAATGACTAATTATTTCCCAAACGCTTGCAGAAAGTGATTGCCTGGGTAACACCTGTAATTACACAGTTCCTTCTGGCCTCCTGAAGTGCCTTTCCCTTCCCTTACCAATTAAAGTCCTACCTGCCTTGAACAGCTCGTACTTACATCCTACCTCTTCCCTTAAAACCTCATCTGGAAACATAGGGTCAACTCTGTTGCTAGGTTACAGTTTCCAGGAAAAATGATACCTGGTTGACAGGTCACATCTAGACCGGAAAATCAACGTATCAACTGTAGATGTGTGATGGGACGGGGCACTGAGGACCTCTCCCAGGGTTGCCTTTTGTTATTAGGCAAGTCCCTTGTAGGGACTCCCGAAGGTGAAGTCTCGGAACTGCTACAAGAGACACTGCTTTTTCTATGGAGCATGAGTCTCTTTCACTCCAGTGTTCTTATTGGTATATATCCATTGCATATAGTGTTTATTCTTACACAGACCGATTCTGCAAGTGTACCCCATAGTTTGGCCATACCCACCTCTCCCGTTAGCTCCCTTCCCACTGCTCCTTCTGTAGGTCTCTTCCCTCCCAATAGTCTCCCTTCTGTTTTCATGGTGCACATGTGTGTGAGAGGATATTGTTTTTTTTTTTTAATTTACAAAGAATTCTAGGACTGACAAATGGAAGAAAATATGCAATACTTCTCTTTCTACATTTTATTTGGCTTAATATGATGACCTCAGTTGCGTACATATTTCAGATAGCGACAGAAGTTCATTCTTTGCTATGGTGACATATATATCATCCATATCTACTGCATATGACAATAAAACCCCATTCATATGCTAATGATACCTGATTCTATGGCTGCAATCTGCAGGTTTCTGTGCAGCATGTGGACATAGAGTTCTCCAGACATACACTCGTTGGTCATACAGCTAAGCGGTGAGAGCACTATTTGGAATTTTATAAGGGACCTTAGGACCAGGGAATGGGCTGATTTACATCCCTACCAACAGTATATAAATATTTCCTTTCCCCTACCTATATCTTCCCCAGCCCTGATTGTTGTTTGTTTTCTTAACACTAGTCATCGAGTAGGATGAGATAAAATCTTGATCTCCTTTTAACTACGTCTTTCCTTGATGAATTTCTTAGTCATGGTGCATTTTAAATTGAGATTTCCTCCTATTTGAGGTTCTCTCCTCTCTAACGACTCTACCCTTTGTCAAGTTGACATAAAACTATGCGGCGTGATAAATACAATCAGTAGCGACGCTTAACAATTTTAGCACATTTGTTGGTCACCCACTCTCCATTCCATCGAATCATCTATTGATTGGGTTGTTTGGTCTTTGGAGTATCTAGGGGTTCTTTTCCTTCAGTTTTTAAAATATATTCTACATATTAATCCTGTCAGATATATAGCCAGCAACAATGTTTTCTCCCATTCATGAAGCTTTTAAGCCAAGGACATTACTGCACTCATTCAGGATGAACCCCGTTTTCTTTAACGTCAGTTGCCACTGTATCTGAGTTAGGACTCACACAGAAGAGATAGTCTGATTCTCCCCCCCCCCCCCCCCATTGCTCTGCAGTGTTTCCTCTACTGCGTTCTTGTCGCTCAGTTAGAAACCAAGGGAAGCTTATGGCAGCCTTTTTGTGTCTGACTAGAGAGAGGACTAAGGCCACTCTTACAGGCTGCAGCAGCACAGAGAAAGGCCATACTCCCACGTCAATACCACGACACGCGTTGACTGGCACTGGAAACCATGTGTAACGTGATCCCAGCGAAGTGCCCCCTTACCTTTGGCAGGAGCTGGATTGCCTGCAGAATTCTCTGTCTGTGTCCAGAATTAAGGATTCCAATTTCCAACAAGTCCTGATCTTCCATAACATTGCTTCCCTGAAATAAAACCGGAAACGTTGCGGGATTAAGTTCAGCACTTAATGCTATGTGAAATAAGAACGCACTTTACACAGGCTAAAACAAGCAACCTGAATTTCATAAGCAAAAGTAGAGTCCCTGAGTGAGAGTGAAGGGCTGGCCACCCATGAGGCTGATTTGAAGGCTATGGGTGCCAACCTTCCCTCACATACATCTCTCTTGGCTTACTATTGGTGGTTAACTTCTGTGCATTGAAGAGTCACTCCCATGACTTAGAATTCTGTTCCTGTAACAATGAGGGGCTTTGAGGAAGAGCCGTCATTCAGGATTATCAGTGACTTCTGGGAGGAGGTGAATGAAATCAATTTATTTTTAAAAACATATCTGAAAATAGATTCTGTGAGGAGAGCTGATGGAAAAGCTGACGTGTACGTGGCAGGTTAAAAGTAAAGATAATTCACTTAAAAATATTGGATGTCAGATTCTCAAGACCTGGGGATGGAACGATGAATAAGATGCAAGGATCTGCTAGTGGCTGCAGTTATTCCCTCCATTTGTATATCGCAAACAGGTACCACGTGGTGCTTGCTTGGAACGATGAATAAAATGCAACTATCTGCAAACGGCTGTAGTCCCTCCATTTCAGTCACGCAAGGAGGTACCACGTGGTGCTTGTTTGGGAATCCTGGGAGTACATTTTTGGAGAAGGTGATATATAATCCAATACCTGAAGTAGCTGAGGACCCAGAACAAGAAGGACAAAGGAGAAACCATGTAGGGGAAAAAACCCCATGTATATTGGGAATAAAAGAGAGAGAGAGAGAGAGAGAGAGAGAGAGAGAGAGAGAGAGAGAGAGAGAGAGAGAGATAAGACGGGACAGATATTGTATGGCATAATGATACCTCATATTCATTCTAGCCATGACATGGATGGGAAGGCTTAAAAAAGCTACATGAAGAAATTCTGAATTTAGAAAGATCATTATTGACATTATGGCTGGGCCTTGGTTACCTTCCCTATGAGATGAAAAGGCATGCTCCAAGGACTAGTCTCCCCCTAAAAGTCTCAGATCTTGAATGATTACTTTAAGCCCCTGATCAATGTTGGAAACATAAAAGCAGAGATGGCTTTTTTTGCCCCTAAGTCCCAGTCTTTTCGAGATTACAAGATAGAGTGCCTCTTTAAGTTGATGAGTCTAATATTCCAAATGAAATAAAGCAGTCACATGTTCTAACTCACTTGTGGAAGCTGGAAAGTAGAAAAGAGGTTGCAAGGCTATGAGGGATAGCTGGGAGACTGGATAGTGGGACAGACTATCATGAAGAGAGTCATTAAAATGCTGCATCACACAGCGGAATAGCAGTATTCTAAAATGGTTTTTATATATTCTAAAATCATTAAAAGAATTCAATGTCTTTCAACATATATAGATGATATTTAAGGAAATGAAATGTTAATTAGCCAGCTTTGGTTATCATCCGCTGTATACACGTATCACACGATCATATTGTGTGCTATAAACAGGCACGGGAATTATATTCCATGAAAACAAAATTAAACGATTGGACACTTTAGAAATGGGTGGAAGTTCAAGAATTTGTATTGCTGTGCTTCCCTGAATAAATCAAGCTCCATTCTATTTCATGTGTAACACAGGATACTTAGGAGAGAAGTGACACCCCTCCCCCAAATGGAGAAAAACAGGTACTTACAGATGTTCAAAGCAAAATAAAATGAACTAGAAAGTTCCAGAAATGGACTAAGGTAGCCTGAGTGGGATAGCTGCTACCTGGTCTGAGTTTCTAATCTTTGAGGATTTCCCAAAGCACTTACTAACCCTAAGGCAGCACTCACAAGAGGCTTGAGGTCGTGCGGACCACTGAGAGAGTGCTCTGTTGGTATAGGGATGACATGGGCACGGACTTAAGTAATAGCTATGGGAGGCAGACAACTATTGAAAACTCTCAGGCAGTTTCAGTTGCAGATTGGAGCGGTAGAGTGAAGAGAAACACAGAGTAGGGCAGCAGATGGATCTAGATGCCTTTTCTGAGATGAGAAAAGAGGTAGGGTGGGTCTAGAGTGGTATAAAGTGAGATTAATGCCTTTTCTTGTAAGAGAGAATGGAATGCCAGAATAGATGGACGTAAACAGTTTAATATCAGACCACGTTATAAGTAGATAATTGACTGTTGTTACAAGATTAAAGCCATCAGGATGGTACAGGAGGTGGGGATTTAAGATGGCCATTCATGGAAACAAAAGGACTTCCTCGACTCATAGCATCATGATTATGCTTAAGTTACGTAGGCCAGCCATCTCAGAGGAGGTAGAATGATCCAGGTCCGCAGCAGCATGATAAATGAAAAGCCTAATGAAAAACAAATAAAGCCAGGTTTGCCGTTGTGCCCCTGGCAAACACTGCTCTCAAGAAATGACTCAGTGTACACAACAGAGCAAGGCTAAGAATATAAATAACTTTGAGAAATGGACTAAGGTAGCCTCAGTGGAATAGGTGATACCTGGTCTGAGTTTTTAATCTTTGAGGATTTCCCAACGCACTTACTGACCCTAAGGCAGCACTTACAACAGTAGTGGCCATATGTGTGCTACACTGTCATCAACCCTAAAGCAGCACTCGCAACAGGGGCCATGTGTGTGCTGTTCTGTCATCAGGTTTCCCAGGTACTGCTCCACACCTTCTACTCATGCAAAATAGTGGGCCTTGCTTCTTTGTATATAAGTAAGCTTATCACCAAGATTTTATGGTTTATAGGGCCGACTGTCTACAGCTAATTCTAAAAATTTGGCAGCGGTATTTGAGTACTTGGATGGTTTCAACAACTAAGTCCCAAAAGACCACTGCTTTTCCTCTATGCCATTCAAACCCCATCTTTTCTGTTTTCAGCAAGGTAGGAGACTTTTGGAACAACTGTACAGGAGTCTGACATTTTGAAAGGGAGTGTTAAATACACAATAACCTTGTCTGCTTAGGTCAGATTCCTAGCATACAGGATCCCAACAAAGCTCTTTAAAAACAAAAAACAAAAAACAAAACATGACGAACAAAATAGACTTTCAACCAAAATTAATCAAACAGGATGAGAAAGGACACTTCAACTCATCAAAGGTAAAGTCAACCAAGATGACATCACAATTCTGAACATCTATGCTCCCAATACAAGGGCATCCACATTTGTAAAAGATCTGCTAAAAAAGCTTAAACCACACATCGATCCCCACACAATAATAGTGGGAGACTTCAACACCCCACTCTCACTGAAGGATAAGTCATTGAAACAGAAACTAAGCCGAGAAATAACATCATTAACCAATGCCATGGGTCAAATGAATCTAACAAATATCTATAGAACCTTTCACCCAAACAAGAAAGAATATACCTTCTTCTCTGCACCCCATGGAACCTTCTCCAAAATTGATCACATCGTAGGTCACAAAGCAAGCCTCAATAGATACAAGAGGGTTGAAATAATACCTTGTATCCTATCAGATCACCATGCTCTTAGGCTGCAATTCAACAACAACAGAAATAACAAAAAGCCTACACGTACGTGGAAACTAAACAACTCTCTGCTAAATGACACCTGGGTCAGGGAAGAAATAAAGAAAGAAATCAAGGAGTTTCTGAAATTCAATGAAAATGAAGAAACAACATACCCAAATTTGTGGGATACATTGAAAGCAGTGCTAAGAGGAAAATTCATAGCACTAAGTGCCTTTAAAAAGAAATTGGAAACATTGCACATAAGCATCTTAACGACACAACTGGGAGCCCTAGAAAAAAAAGAAGCAGAAACACCCAAGAGGAGTAGACGTCTGGAAATAATCAAACTCAGGGCTGAAATTAACAAATTAGAAACTAAGAAAACAGTCCAAAGAATCAACAAAACCAAGAGCTGGTTCTTTGAGAAAATCAACAAGATAGACAGACCGTTAGCCAAACTAACTAAAAGGCAGAGAGACAGTATTGAAATCAACAAAATCAGAAATGAAAAGGGAGACATAACAACAGACACTGAAGAAATACAAAGAATCATAAGATCCTACTTTGAAGGCATATATGCCACAAAATTTGAAAATCTAAGGGAAATGGACGATTTTCTTGATCAATTTCACTTGCCAGAGTTGAGTGAAGAACAGATAAACAAGCTAAATAGTCCCATTTCCCCTACAGAAATAGAAGCAATCATCGATAGTCTCCCAACCAAAAAAAGCCCAGGGCCAGATGGTTTCAGTGCTGAATTCTACCAGACCTTCAATTGTGAGATAATACCAATACTATTCAAGCTACTCCAAAAGATAGAAATGGATGGAAAATTACCAAATTCATTCTATGAGGCCATAGTCTCATTGATACCTAAACCTCACAAAGACTCAACAAAGAAAGAGAATTTCAGACCAATTTCTCTTATGAACATCAATGCAAAAATACTAAATAAAATACTTGCAAAACGAATACAAGAACACATCAAAGATATCTTTCATCATGACCAAGTAGGCTTCATTCCAGGCATGCAGGGATGGTTTAATATATGGAAATCCATCAATGTAATCCACCATATAAACAAACTGAAAATAAAAAACCACATGATCATCTCTTTGGATGCAGAGAAAGCATTTGATAAAATCCAACATCCATTCATATTTAAAGTTTTAGAGAGATCGGGGATACAAGGCACTTTCCTCAACATAATAAAGGCTATATACAGCAAGCCAATAGCCAAAATCAAAGTAAATGATGAGATAGTCAAGGAAATTCCTCTAAAATCGGGAACAAGGCAAGGCTGCCCACTCTCTCCATATCTCTTCAATATAGTACTCGAAGTTCTAGCCAGAGCAATAAGACAACAAAAGGAGATCAAGGGTATCCAAATGGGAAAGGAGGAAGTCAAATTATCCCTATTTGCAGATGATATGATAGTGTACATAAGTGACCCTCAAAATTCCACCAGAGAACTCCTACAGCTGATAAACACCTTTAGCAAATTGGCTGGATACAAAATTAACTCAAAAAAGTCTGTAGCCTTCCTATACACAAATGACAAGCTTGCAGAGGAAGAAATTAGGAAAACCACACCCTTCACATTAGCCACAAGCAATATAAAATATCTAGGAGTCACTCTAACTAAGCAAGTGAAGGACTTGTTTGAAAAAAATTTCAAAACTCTGAAGAAAGAGATTGAAGATGACCTGAGAAGATGGAATGATCTTCCTTGCTCATGGATCAGGAGAATTAACATAGTAAAAATAGCCATCCTACCAAAAGCAATCTACAGATTCAATGCAATCCCTATCAAAATACCTACACAATTTTTTAAAGACATTGAAAGTTCAATTCTGAACTTCATATGGAAAAACAAAAAACCCAGAATAGCTAAAACAATCTTGTACAATAAAAGGTGCTCCGGAAGAATCTCCATACCTGATCTCAAACTGTACTATAAAGCAATAGTAATTAAAACAGCATGGTACTGGCACAGCAACAGGCTGATTGATCAGTGGAATCGAATCGAAGACCCAGATATGAATCCACACACATATGGTCACTTGATTTTTGACAAAGAAGCCAAATCCATTCAATGGAAAAAGGATAGCATCTTCAACAAATGGTGCTGGTCTAACTGGAGGTCTATGTGTAAAAAAATGCAACTGGACCCATATTTGTCACCTTGCACAAAACTCAAATCCAAGTGGATTAAAGACCTCAACATAAAACCAGAGACACTAAGTCACTTAGAGAAAAAAGTGGGGAAGAGCCTGGAACATATTGGCACAGGAGACAACTTCCTGAACAGAACACCAACGGCCCAGGCCTTAATGTCAACCATTAATAAATGGGACCTCATGAGGCTGAGAAGCTTCTGGAAGGCTGGTGACACTGTCAAGAGAACAAAGCGACAGCCTACAGACTGGGAAAAGATCTTCACCAACCCTACATCTGACAAAGGTCTAATATCCAAAATATATAAAGAACTCAAGAAATTAAACACCACCAAACCAAATAACCCAATTGAGAAATGGGGCTTGGAACTAAACAGAGAATTCTCAACAGTGGAATATCAAATGGCTGAGAAACACTTAAAGAAATGCTCAACCTTCTTAGTCATCAGGGAAATGCAAATCAAAACAACTCTGAGATTCCATCTTACACCCATCAGAATGGCTAAGATCAAAAATTCAAGTGACACCACGTGCTGGCGAGGATATGGGGAGAGAGGAACACTCCTTCATTGCTGGTGGGAATGCAAACTAGTACAGCCACTTTGGAAATCTATCTGGTGCTATCTCAGGAAAATGGGCATAAGCTTCCTGAAGACCCAGCTATTCCACTCCTTGGAATATACCCAGAAGATGCACCAGCACACAACAAGAAAATTTGCTCAACCATGTTCATAGCAGCCTTATTCATAATAGCCAGAACATGGAAACAGCCTAAGTGTCCATCAGTAGAAGAATGGATAAAGAAACTGTGGTACATATACACTATGGAATAGTACTCAGCTATTAAAAACAAGGAATTCCTGAAATTTGTGGATAAATGGATTGAGCTAGAAATGATCATAATGAGTGAGTTAACCCAGAAGCAGAAAGACTCAAATGGTATATACTCACTTATATCTGCATACTAGCCCAAGGGGCATGTCCCACGAAAACCTTCACTTACTAGGAAACTGGGACAGAGGGGAGGACATCCTATTGGGACTCTAAATGAGAGAAGCATGGGAGAATAGCAAAGTAGAAGGATCCAGAGGGTCCTAGAAACCTACAAGTAGAACATTATGATAGGCAGATTTGGGCCCAGGGGTCCCGCTCAAACTAAGGCACCAGCCAAGGACAATACAGGTGGTAAACTTTAAGCCCCTACCCAGATCTAGCCAACGGTCAGAACATTCTCCACAGTTGAGTGGAGAGTGGGGTATGACTTTCTCACGTACTCTGGTGCCTCACATTTGACCATGTCCCCTGGAGGGGGAGACCTGGTGGCACTCAAAAGGGCAGCAGGTTACCGAGAAGAGACTTGATACCCTATGAGCATATGCAGGGGGAGGAAATCCCCCTCAGGAACAGTCATAGGGGAGGGGAATAAGGGGAAAATGGGAGGGAGGGAAGAATGGGAGGATACAAGGGATGGGATAAACATTGAGATGTAACAAGAATAAATTAATAAAATAAAATAAATAAAAATAAAATAAATGAGCGGAATGTATAATACAAAGTATAAGAATGTGCCTTATGAACTGGGAAACATAAAGAAAGGGATTCAGTGTCCCTAATGAGACATACTGTTAGAATTTTTCATTTTGCTAATTATTCTTATTTTCTCAATATACAGTGTATATTTATAAATAGAAACATCATACTGTATGTGACAAATATGTATAATTATTTTGTGTCATGAAAATACCAATAAAAAAGTGAATCTTTTACTTTTCCTGTTTCTATAATACATAAGATAGCTCCAGATATCCTGATGTGTCTTCAGCCCATCTTTTTCTGTTTAAAATGTAAGGTGGCTTGGACCTATTTGAATCATGGATGGGCAAACTTTGTTAAATTTTATATATATATATATATATATATATATATATATATTTTTATATATTTATATATATATATGTGCGTGTGTGTGTGTATATATATATATGTATATATATTGACTAATCAGTATGTATTGAGTTAAAAAGCTATTTTTCAACCATGTTTAACTCTTGATTGATATCATTATATAAAAATACAGAGTGTATATTTTAAAATGTCATTTTAGTGTTTTGGAATTTATAACCTAAAGTTATAAATGACTGTAAAGAGGTTCAAGAACATGCCTTAAAAAAAAAAAAACCACACAAAAGCAATTGTAGCTAATAGAATACCTCCTTTGTAGTATTATGGATTCTTACAGCTTTTCAGAGAAAAATAAGATTTTACAATTTTTCTGATTTCCCTTTGCATTTGGGTCACAATTACACTTCCAAGACCACAACCAATCCAATTCTGCCTAAGGAGCCAGAGTCTATGCTCGTTCTAGTGCTTGCTTCTGTCAATGCAGAGAACTTCAGCTTAACTTAGCCCTTCCCTTAATAAAAGCCAGATACAAGCCTAGCTCCCCACTCCTCAGCGCAGTTTGCAGGCCACTGATGGATCACTAGCTTGGTGAGCAGAGCTCCTCGTTGGTCTGTTACTTCCCACTTCCCACTTCGCCCATTTACTCACCCACCCTCCAGAAGAAGCGTCCGTTCCCCATGAGCTTCACAGACTACTCTACCAAATGTTAAGGATGGCCCGCCCCCCACCTCCACCCCACTCGCCATATCCAGTTGCTTCTTGCACGCCTGAATCCAAGTACCTCCTGGCTGACTTGACTCATGGCTACAGTATTGGATAATACCGACTTCCAGCATGCCCGCCACTGTAGCGAGTTCTAATACCAACTTCCAGCATGCCTGCAACTGTAGTGAGTTCTAATACTGTCTCCCAGCATGCCCGCCACTGTAGCGAGTTCTAATACTGTCTCCCAGCATGCCCGCCACTGTAGCGAGTTCTAATACTGTCTCCCAGCATGCCCGCCACTGTAGCGAGTTCTAATACCGACTTCCAGCATGCCCGCCACTGTAGCGACTTCAAATACCAACTTCCAGCATGCCTGCTACTGTAGTGAGTTCTAATACTGTCTTCCAGCATGCTCGCCACTGTGTCGAGTTCTGTGAGCCAGTGTTTCTCTACACTGATAGATGGTGAAACCTTAGTCAAATCACAAAAATGGGCATAATGGGACCAAGAATAAACATAATTATCACTCTCAGGGATGTAACTATCTATGCATCACTTGATTATAGTCCGTGGATATTAAATACAATGCCTTTAGCAAATTATCTCCTTATATTTTGTTTGGTCATAGACCACAGATATTAAACATAGTGTCTTTTGTAAATTATCTCCAAATATTTTTAGTGGTCGAGCTGAATTTATGAAGTTGTTACACTTTGAGCAGTGTGTGTTTATTATGATGTTAGAAATCCATGCTATGAGACTGACAGCTACAATTGATACGTTGTAGCTCACTTAGCAGCGACAGGCACATCGCACAGGTGTTTAAGGGAGTGTAATCATTGGGAAGTGGCTTTGTTTGTCACTAACTAAACAACCTATTAGCGTGATCAAAGGCCCGGGCTGGTGTTTTTACAGCTGCTGCTCTTTTACTGAGGAGAACTGACAGATCCGGGGGTTCTTTACCAACTTTTCTTAACTCACAGAATGAAGAGAAATCACCTGATATTTTAGGTGCCAAGAGATAGCTGAAGCTCCTCTGACCTCGGGGAGATTGTTATGTAGGGAGGTTTTCAGCTCAGATAGACCACTAAGATGACCAAAGAGAAATGAGAAGTCGCATGTCCTACTTAATGGCCCATTAGAGATAGAACAGCCATTTATTGAAATCATATCTCAGAAATTTACGTACCGATGGCCCTGGCTCTCAAAACAGCTTGAGAAGTTCATGCAGTTTCATAACTTTAATACAATATTGCATTCATTTAGAAGAGTCTCATAATAAATCAGATCTCATATTAAATCAAGTGCAAGGGAAGCGTGTTTTGGGGACCCTGGGAAGCTGGTTTCTTCTTAATACACACTCGAGCTGGAAATGTTTTTATTCTGTTTCTTTGGACAGGCTCAAACTGAAAACATCAGGAGACAATATTGGTGGGGAAATTTGTTTCTTCTTTATAAATAGCTCAATTAGATTCTTCCCACGATTTGTGTGGCCTTATCTAAATGGGGTATTCAAAACAGGATACATATATAGTCGAATGACATTAGTCTCTCACAAACTTGCACATGGAAAAGTACGTATCTTCTTTATATAATATTTATGCAGCGTGAAGCTCCACATAATTTTCTTTGAATAAGACGTCATGTCTTAGCTTCTTTCTTACATTAAAGCTTTGACTCAGTTTAACGCCAGTTTATAAGTGAGCTCAGTCCACAACTCTTCTGAGTGATTATGATAATAGTTACTGCAATAAGTAACAGATTTATAACTTTCCTAGGCAGCATTAGAATAAAGCTACATTTAGCTTATCATTCAGGAACAGTTAGTATAAATGTTCATGTGATAGATAATGAGTGTGTTCCGATGATGATGATGATGATGATGATGATGATGATGGTGGTGGTGATGATGATGATGATGATGGTGGTGATGATGATGGTGGTGGTGATGGTGATGATGATGGTGATGATGATGATGATGATGGTGGTGGTGGTGATGATGATGATGATGATGGTGGTGGTGGTGGTGGTGATGATGATGATGATGGTGGTGGAAGTGGTGGTGGTGGTGTATCATGTGTACATCTGACTGTGGGTTCATGTGTGTCATGGAGGCAACTTTAAGGTGTTAGTTTCCTTCCACTGTGGGTTCTGGATCAGGTCATCAAGCTTGTGTGTCAATGCACCCACTTGCTGCAGGATACCGCAGCCCACGTGTCCCACATTGAACTCCCTATCTCATACTAATGAAAGAGCATTGTAGCCTAGCTTAGGCCTCTGTAACATATTGCCTTGATTGCAACAGAATTCCATACACACACTTAGTTAGTTCTTTGTACTTTTAGGTTATGAATAGTTTTCTGGGATTTAAGATCATATGAAGTTTTTTTTGAAGCTGGAATTAGAGTTTTATTCTCCGGATAGCATAGATTAAAGATAAAGTAGAAAATACAGTATTAGTAGAAGATAAACTTAGATATATACAAAACATAATTATAAGCCTTCCTATATGTCTCTGATCAGGTCAGCATTGGTTTCCTCTGCACTGTTTCTATGTCTTTGTTTCTTGCGTGGCGATACACCTCTCTTCGATAAGTCAGAGACACTCCTACATTCAGGTTGCATATTTTGGTAAAATAAGCTTAATCTTGGATTTACTTTTAAGATTTGTATTTAACAGGTAATGTGATCACAATGATTTTCCTGTCACCATGTTTTAAAGATTTATTTATTTTTGTGTAATGTGCAGGAGTGATTTGCACACATGTATCCATATACAGCACGCACAGTGTCTGAGGAGGCCGGGAGAGGGAGAGGCAACCATGTGGGTTCTGGAGACCCAACCCAGGTCCTCTGCAGGAAGAGCACACACTTTTAAGTACAACTCTAGTCATATTTTTTTCTGTCACCATTTTTTTATCTCGTATTTTTGAGGCCTCTTTCCCTTTTGAAATGTCCTTTCTCAAGTGATGGAGAAGGAGAAGAAACTTAAGTAAAGAGGCATTTATTTATTTGAGTGTTTAGCAGGGTTTGATGAAAATATCAATTGTAATTATAGTTAGTTTGAGACTAAGCCATATAGACTTTAGCATTGCATGCAATTATAAAGAGCAGACAAAGTCATTTGTACAGCAATTTATACTTCTTTAGCCAAAATTCTCATTGCTGCCAGAGAGGGCATCTAGTCTTCATTTTGAAGGCTGCTGGTTCACAGCTTCTCAAAGTAAGAAGAAAAGTTGATGTGGACAAAATTTATTTGCGTGTTCTTCCTTTTTTTCCCCAGATACATACACCGACTTAGAAAGACAGGCGGGACAGACAGACTGCACTGGGCGTGTCCCCCCCACCCCATCCCCAGCCTGGCTCAGATTCACCTACAGGAAAAGCCATTTCATGTGTTTAAGAGTCTCATACCTCTTCGGGGGAGGTACGTAAATCCAGCCACACAAAACACTTCAAAGGACAGCCCCAATGACGTTAACTATTTAAGGACTATGAACTGGATTCCTTCAACATGTCTACATGTGGCAGCTGAGGCAGACTAGAACAAACCACACACTTTACAGAAGGACTTCTATGTGCTAGCTAGGCACCATTCGAAAGGCCTTACATATGTTATTGCATTTCAGTCTCCCGGGAACCCCACTGCACGTGGGGCTGGGAGATAGTTTCCATAAATTACCCCAGACAGTCACCCTCCTAGTACAGCAGGCAGTGCATCCGTCTCACTCATGACCTCATGTCACCTCCAGTGTGGCTAATGCATGGAGAAGGGAGGATTCAGTTTAACAAAATAAAACATGGCTTGGCTTAAGCCATTCATATATTTCATTTCAGGGGCGTATGAAACTACATGAAGCTAGGTGCCCCAAGTGTATTTTATGTCTGGCTTCATGGCATTTAAGCATCAGTGACTCCTTCTCTGTGGAAGATCATTTAGAAAGCTGTCGGACCCATCTTCCCCCAACCCCCGGCCCCCCCCCCCCAACACACACTCTGGTTCTTTCTGCTCACTGAGTCAAGGAATCAGGCCTGGCAGGGACTGTAGCGTTTTCTGGTTTAAGTGCTCCCCAACTAACCATGGCGCTTTAAAGTGTCTTTTGCAGCATGGGGTCTAGCTTGTTTTACACCGTCCCCAAGGGGTAACTGGGCTATTAGACACTTTAAATGGTCCTTCCCAGTAGTTGAGTCTGACTATGGGATTGGGGTTGGAGGGGACACCCCCCGCTCTACTTTTACTGCCCTCACTGCAATGCAGAGTGTTAAAGGCGAGCTATTAGAAGAACAAGCCAAATGAAGAGATGAAAGGAAAACAGTTAGCAGCTGTCCCGTGTCCTTTTCCAATCACAAGCTGTGAAGTTAATTTTTTTTCCTTGAGTGGGCTGTACATAATCTTGGCAGGTATTGAGTTTTATTCTTCTATTGAATATGCTGAATATTTATTTCCTTGTGTGCCTCTCAAGAGAAAAGTGAGCAGTGTGGAGCTTAGCTTGGGCACCCTACTCTTGCCTGAGGAGGGACATGACGCTTCCATAGTCCCAGCGGTTCCTCTTACACACGCTCTGGCTGGTGGTGTGGAGGAATACTAAGTGCCAATGCTCATGGTATCTGGTACATTGCCCACTTAGTTCACAAACCTTATAAGAATCTTGTAAGTCAGGTGGCATTATTCTCATATAATAGATGAGAGAATAGTCTTGGGGATGTGAAATTACCTCAAGTTGCACAGTATCTGATGACTATGTGGTCAGTGTTTTATTCCATTAGATTCCAAGATAGTGCCTCACTTCCCACAGGACGATAACCAGGTGTTAAGCAGCTATTTTCTTCAGTCAACAGATGTGCAACAATGCTCAGGATTGATTCTCATGACTGTGTACACACACACACACACACACACACACACACACACACACACACTCTATCACATTTTACTTCTAATCAATTATAAACTCTCTGAAAGTTCAAGTAGTTGGTTTTCCTTTCAAATTATTGTAACCCATAGCCAAGCCTCTTAATAAATGCGACTGAGGGTACTTGTGGCTGAAGTACCACACAATGCATCCCATCCTGAACTGGGTCCACACAGGATGTGAGAAGGGTTGGTTTGGCAACAGGTGGGTGTGAGGGATCCAGCTCCTGTGTAGATCCTTGTCACAAGTCTAACTGGTCAGCTGAGGAGAAGTTCTCGGGTCAGGGGCATACTTGGAGGACTCCTTTGGGTCCCTTTCAAAGCCAGAAGGAAGAAGAAGGGCGCATAGGAATGAAGTCAGGTAGAACACACCTGGAAACAAGTCAAGGGCATCTGCTACTATGTCACAAAATGAGTCAGTGACCCTTGTCACTGTGTTAAGGATCTAGAGAAAAAGGAGTGGAGAATTCTGAGAAGGGTGGTCTAGACTGAGGAAAAGTGGACAATCTTGTCCCTCTGCCCAACACTGAGAATCCAGTCAAAATAGCAACTGGCAGTCCCCAGGAAATAGACATCTCCAGATTCAAAGGTGACATGGGTTTCTGACACTGAGAAGTAAGTACGGGTCCATTTTAGTCAAAGAAACTCAAGATGAAAGGACTAAAAGGGACAGGGAGGGAGGGAGGGAAGAGGGAGAGGGGGAGGAAGTGTTTGTTCTGAAGTGTCAAGGTGGTACTGAGGACAGTAAGGTTGCTGGGAGAAGTACGTCGGTTGAAATTGAAGCTGACACCATGCTATTACTTGCTTCATTGGGTGGCCCTAGGGGTGAAGTCACAGAGAGATGGGAATGAACCGACACAGTCCAGTCCGGGGATGTCACAGAGCAAGAATGGGCACTCGTTTATTTAGACAACATAAATTTGTTAAGCTCAGTTTCTGAGCACTTCTTCTGTGTCAGGCACAGTGCTGCGGTTCTGACAATACCGTTCTACGGCAGAAAAAGTCCTTTTACATTAAAACAGGAAAATAATGAAATAAAAAACATGCAAATTATGATACGGCAGTCTTGTTTACTGTGTGCCGTTAAGCACTTAGCCTTTTCATTTCTCATCACAACGTCTAACGTGGCTACAGTTAACCTTTTTACAAAATTAAAGATGCGACGCACAGAGGAGCTGATAATGTGTTCAAGCTCACACAGAAAGCCAAGCTGCCTTAAGGGAACTTAGCAGAGTGATGAGACTAAAAGCAAACCTAAGCACGGATGACCTGTGTTGGAAAGACTGGGCAGGAAAGCTTGAGGAAGCGATGCAAATGCTTAGAAGGACTGAAGAGAGGTATCAGAGGAGCCATTTGGAAGGACATCACAGGAAGAAGTAACAGTTGCAAAGACACCTGGGTGGCAACAGCGCCAAATATGGAGGAGCCGACAGAAGTAGGATTTACTGGGTGAAGAGGAAGAGACTTTAGATTAGGAAAGCAGGGAAAGGCCTGAGTGATGCAGGGACTTTTGAACCTAGTGACTTTGACTTTGACTCCAACTACAACAGGAAGATGTGAAGGATACCAACTAGTTTGGAATCAGTTAATCTGGCCACGGTATAATGAACATATGAAGAAATTAGGTGGCACACTGAACTCGGCAACCCATGCTGAAACATGGCCTACAAATATCAACTATCTGAAGGAAGTGACACAAAAGAGCTGACCTCTCAGCGAACAATGTGGATTGGTTTCTCTGGGGAGTCAAAAATTTCCACAGCAAATACAATTTGTCGTTTGAACCCATGGGAAAAGCCTGATGGCAAACATAAACATCATAGTTGGTCATAGGTCATAGAAGGAGAACTTGTTATTACTATGTTGCTAAATGGATATAGCATCCTAGGGCTTGGCTTTATAACAATAGATTAATGCGCTCTCTCAACTTTCTTCTGAGAAACTTCTTTCTACCATGGACAGAGCTTAATACAGCCACCTGCTACTGGCCAAATTGCAGAGAGAGAAGAGGCTGAAGTGCTTGGCTCTAAATGGGACATAATATCACGCTCCATCCCACAACCTAGGGCTCAGGGATCATCCCGGAAGAGGAGGCAGGAAGACCGGAAGAGCCAGAGGTTGCGGAGGACTTCTGAGAAACAGTGTTATCTGGAAGCAACGGGCCTGAGGAACGCATGAACTCTCAGTGGCTGAGGCTGCCTCCAGGAGACCTGCGTAAGATCAAGGCCAGGCAAAACTCCAACGCGGGTCAGGGAGGAGCTCATGAGACTCCACCCATAGCTGCAGAGCTGTTGGCAAGTGATGGTTGCTGGAGAAATGGGAGCCAGTTTTTTTGTTTGCTTGTTTGTTTGTTTTTCAGGGATTCAGCCCTGGGTAGGTTGCCAATGCTCCAGTGGGTAGCCCTATGCCATGTACATACTCCCAGTATCAACTGGACTCCGTGATTGCAAGAAAGAAATTCATGGAGTTGGGAGGCAGACCTGATGGGAGGAATCTGGGAAGAGGTGGGGGAGGGAGTAGGGAGTGAGTTTGGTTAAAACTCGTTGCATTATGTGTACAAAATTATAACATAATAAATCAGAACATTGTTTGATAAAGATGCTAAGTTGATGAGCTATGGACAAAGCAGCAATGTGGCTGAGAACATTCAGACTCCACAGCTCCAGAAATTCTATTTCTATGTTGTGGTGAATACTTTCCTGATGCTGAGTCCCCCATCTCCTTTGCTGCCACCTTCTACTTCAAAGGCTGGTTCTGCTTACGTTCCCAAGCCTCCTTGAAGCTATGTTTGTACACGTGGCAGGTCCACCCACTGGGACACTTCTGGAACAGCATCTGCCTTCCCAGTGGGGGCGGGGGCGGGGGCGGGGAAGAGAATCACTTGCTAGTTTCTGTGCCTTTGTGAATGCGCTGAGGACTTCCCTCGGAGGAAGGTCTATTGACTGCCGACTCTGGGTAATTCCGTTGGACATCTGGAAGCAGGCAAGCCTGGGCTGTGGAACAAGTAAGTATTCCTGAATATGTAAGCTTTCTCTGTTTTTCTTTCCCCACATTTGAGTTTTCCTGGACAGTTTTATATGTCAGTAAGAAATAATGATAGGCACGTGTCTCATGGCATGTAACAGAACTTAAGACAGAAGCAATGGGTATTTCCTGTTTGTCCTATTATATCATGCACTGACTGGGATAGATTAACTCAAGTGTGACAAACAAAGGGTGCTAGAATTTTAAAAAGAATGTCATCAGAATCAAGTGTATACGTGTGTATGTGTGTGTGTGTGTGTGTGTGTGTGTGTGTCTAGTTACCCCCCCACCTGTTCCACCTCATTTTGACTTGAAGATGGTGAAAGCTCATGAAAAGATTCTTAGGGGAGCCTTTTCCCATCAATATCAGTTCCAGTTAACAATTGCTGGATACGATACTACCACATGTTCATCAAGTTGGCACATTTTTGTATCTGGGAGTAGGTCTGAGCTTGCGATTTGCAACAGCATGTCCCCAGAGGTTGTAAAAAGTCAGAGCTCAGCATGAAGCATATTTTTACATAAATCTTGTGTTCTGTAAATACAATAATGAAGCACAGATGACAAACAAACATCCCACTCTTCAGATATTAGCACATTATACATATTGGGCAGGAACAGTAAGAACATTAGGCTGGCCTTCTGTGTGGCTGTGTCCCGAGCTCCTGAGATACCACAGGGCCTGTTTAGATCCTTTGTGATCTAGAACACCTTTGGCGAGCAGCAAATGGCGATCACGTTTTTTGAAACAGTTGGCTGGTAGAACATTCCTGACTTTTCCCTACACTTATTTTTGGGTTTGGTATTTAAGATATTTTTCCTGAGATGTCTTTCGGATTAAAAAAAATTTTTTTTTTCTTTCTTGGTGAAAACTTTGTCTTGACTCACTTCATTTTGAAGACGTGGTGGTGAGACAAATGCTCACGCCGCAGCCCAGGGCAGATATGTGAGGAGAGATGCCAGCAAAGTGCAGGGAGCTGAATGATCCAGTGGAGCAGTAATCATAAGATATAAGTAAGGTCACAGACAAGAGGATCCCTTAGAGCTGTCTGGGGACTGGCTGGTTGCATCTTTTGACTGGAGGTTGAACACAAAAGGAAGGTTCATTCGGGGCACGAACCCCTTTGCCTTACAGCGATAACATGCAGAACACTCATCCTCTCTAGGGAAAGAAAAAGAAAGAAATCCTCTCCCATAATAAACATTATTAAAGGCTCCCTTGTTTAACTTTCCTTTTTAATCTGATTCTTTTATCTATACAGTATATTTTTATCATATTCTTTCCTCTCCTAACTCTTCCCCACCTGACTTCATGTTCTCTCTTTATTTCTCTGAAAAAACAAAACAACAACAACAACAACAACAAACCAAAGAAGCTACTTGCAATTGGTATCTGTTGGACAAGACAGAAACCTTTTTCTCCAGTGGAGAATCACACTCCAGGGCAGGATCCATGTGTAAGAGTTCTTGGCCAACACAAAATAGACTTCAAGGTAAAGAAAAAGCTCTAATATATTCAACTGGATATCTAAACTATCATGATATTCTTTCTAGTACTTATAATGTATGCCATTTAACAGTGTGTGCACCGTGATTAGGTAGAAGCAATAATGGTAAATAGCCATGGAATCCTCGGTTTCTTTCTCCTAGGTATTAGATTCTTGTCTCCTTTGCTGCTCGGCGAGCTTCTTCAGAGAAAAGAACATGATTCGCTATTTTTGCCTCAGTTCTTATTTGCTAAGAATCAAACGACAGATATAAGTGAGTCCAAGGGGCATGTCCCATTAAAGTCTTCACTTACCAGGAAAGTGGGACAGAGGGGAGGACATCCTATTGGGACTCTAGGTGAGAGAAGCATGGGAGAATGGGGAAATAGAAGGATCTAGAGGGTCCTAGAAACCTACAAGAAGAACATTATGATGGGCGGATCTGGGCCCAGGGGTCCTGCTCAAACTATGGCACCAGCCAAGGACAATATGTGCAGTAAACTTCAAACCCCTACCCAGATCTAGCCAAGGGACAGGACACAAAGTTGAGTGGAGAGTGGGGACTGACGTTCACACGAACTCTGGTGCCCCATATTTGATCACGTCCCCTGGATGGGGAGGCCTGGTGGCACTCAGAGGAAGGATAGCAGGCTACCAAGAAGAGACTTGATACCCTATGAGCATATACAGGGGGAGGAGGTTCCCCTCAGTCACAGTCATAGGGGAGGGGAGTAAGGGGAAAATGGGAGGGAGGGAGGAATGGGAGGATACAAGAGATGGGATAACAATTGAGATGTAATATGAATAGATTAATAAAATTTATTTTTAAAAAAGAATCAAATGATACACACAATTCAGCAAGTGGGTGGGTGGGGAAGCATGGTCAGGAAATATAGGCCTATAAGAGAATGCGGTCTGCAGTTGAGGGCTCAGTAGGGTACGTTAGTGTGCAGGCAAAGCACTGAAAAGTTTCATAGCAAGCTCCAATATGCAGGATGCCTGGTCTGTGTGTGTGTGTGTGTGTGTGTGGTTTTTCTCCTCTGATTGAAGGAAAGATAAAGATGGACTAGCTGGAACACCACAACACCAAGATGTTCTTAACCTTTTTTTCTTTCCTCCAGCTTTTCAGATTCTCATGATTTGATTTCTATCCAGGGCCGTCAGTTGAGACATCTGATAATCTAAAAGCATTCAGAGAATTAGGATCCCATATGGCTCAAAAATATTTCCTATCCGGCAGGAGAAAGAGAACATACTGTGAAAATAGTACCAGTATATCCTTCAATGTACGGGTGCATGGAGAACAAATGGGTTTAAAACATTTTTTTTCTTCACAGAACGATGATAATGATCATCGGGATTAATTAGAACAACCAAAATATGGAGGCGATGATGTTCTCCATAATCACTCCACATTATGAAACATCAGTATTTCAAAGCACCGGCAGTAATGGGGTTATGTTTTATCGAACAGAAGCAATATTCCTTAGAAATGGGCACCAAATTAAGAGTGATGGTTTATTTGAAAAATTAATTGCATAAACATGGAAAAATCATCCAACTTCCTTAGGACTTAATTTTTCTCAACTGTAATATTAAGAGGGTTGAACCAGATGTTCCTTCCAAACACATCTGGAGGTCCCAGTGTATAAGTACCCATATACTCACACTGTTTAAAGACTAACCTGTTCTGCTAGTTTGGGGGCAGGGAGAGCCACTTTCTTCAAATGGCTGTTTGGTTTGAGAGCCAGATGCGTAACACACACACACACACACACACACACACACAGAGAGAGAGAGAGAGAGAGAGAGAGAGAGAGAGAGGGGGGAGAGGGGAGGAGAGAGAGAGAGAGAGAGAGAGAGAGAGAGAGAGAGAGAGAAGGAGAGAGAGGGAGAGAGAGACAGGGACAGGGACAGAGACAGAGAGAACATGAACATGGGCCCCTTTAGTATTTGCACTGACTGAAATACGGCTGATAATATGCCATTATCAGAAAAATTCTATAAAACAGATATTACCACTTCCCCCAATCAGAATCATATGTAAGCCACAACTTGAAGGACTTCCCCGAGAAGTGACAGAGTTGCTGTGGCTGCCACGGTTGCAGGGAAGCAAATGTTGGAACAGGATCTCCCCTACTCTGCTGCCTGTGGTCCCCAGACAAGTGTTTGCCACAGGAATTCTTTCATGGAGGTCTGATGGCGGTGCTTCCCCTACCAGCTTTGTCTAGGGACTATGGGTTAATAATAAAAAGGATAAAGGTGTGGAGCCCATGGTCTCGTGCACAGCTGTCCATTCTATTAGGAGTGTGGCTCTGGATCCATGAATGCTTTCCCCATCTGTAAAACGGGGTAACAACTCTGCTCTCTTGTAGAGATGTGGTGACAATAAGTATGAAGCTGCTTTATACACCATAAAGTAAAGTCGCTAAAAATAAAGAATGCCTGCAGGAACTACATTTTTTTTTTTTAAGAACACAGCACTGTAAATCTTCTAGTTTCGTGGTTTTTTTTTTTTTTTTTTTTTTGCCAGAAATAATCTATTCTGAAAGAGGCAGCATGTGCGGTGGGGAAAGAAGTAGGGTTTATTCCTAGCTCTGCCATTTACTTTGCTCTGTGGCCTTGGGTGAGCCATTTAGCTGGGCATTTCACAGAGTCCCAGGCTCACACTTGGGGTTTATGCTCCGTGATCACTGTCCTGAAATCCCCCTGACCCTTTTCTTCCTTTGAATTTGTGTTCTGTCAACAAAGTCTGATGGAACAACGGCGCATGGTCAGGGGGACTTGACATCTCAGCCCAGGAGAGGTCCCTCTCCCCTGCTTCCCCAGGATGGTTCTAGCAGAGACCCTCTTTGCTGCTCCCAGCACTTTGGTGGACCCTGTATCCCCTCCTGCCTGCTGTCTGGTCATGAAGATGCTGTCATTCTTCATCTCAGGAGGGAACCGGGTACTGGTCCAGAGAGGGTTTACACCTGGCAGACAGCCAGCTGGGTGCTACCCAGGATCACAGAAATTGTCTTAGTACAGAGACTCAAAAATTCTTGGGACGTAGATTTCCCTGTCCACTCTGGGTTTGGACTATGGGTCCCTAGGGAAGAGATCGATCTGGTGAGACTTCCATAGATCCTGCTCTCACAAGGCATAGCATCAATAAGAAAGATGTAGGCTTCAGGCCAGGATGTCAGCCACCTGGGCCTGGCATCGGGAGGCAGGGTCTAATGTACTCCAGGGTCTATTTTCTTCCTACAAGTATCTGGAGTTTGAGTCTGTGATTGCTAGGCCAGCTCCACGCCTGGGGCCTTCTCCCTTCTAAACTTCCTGGGTTTGCCCTACCCCATTACTTTTTCTTTAGCTGACGTAAGGCATCCTGGGATACAATCCAGAATAGAACTGTAATTCTGTCGATATTGCATAAGGGTTAGATGATTATTTAAATATCTGCATTTAAAAGTAGCATTGCACAATGCAAAACCAATTGGTCAATTTCATGTTAAAGCACAGAACTTTAATTTTTTTTTTCCTTAGAAAAGATTAAACAGTGAATAAAACGAACAAACTGCCATGGCAATCCAGACACTGACCATAGAAAAAGCTTTACACGTGTTCTAACAGCACTCTTCTTTCTGTTTTTAAATAAGGGGTCCTACAATTTCGCTTTGCACTGGATCCAGCAAATTGTGTAGCTGGCTATGCTCCCAGGTGTAAGCTTTGCAGAACTGCCTGGTTTCACAGGTAGACCTGCTATAACTCTACTTGTAGTTTCAGCTCAGCGAGGGAGCACTGGCTGCACGGACTGCTTTAAGAACCACTTAGTGCTAGTGATCTGTGCTTTTTTTTCTTCCCCTTTTCAGCTGGGTAAAAATGGAGACATGGAGACGCCCTTCCACTGGAAACTCTGACAGTCATTTGAGTCTAACAAGGGTGGTCCATCACTACTCATTAACTAGATAGATATAATTTCCAGTTTTGCTTCTAGTGCTTGTTAAGAAATTATAAAGACAATGAGAGACACTGAAGTTTGCCTGAATTTGTGGAGTTTCATTATATATTCATCCATCCATCCATCCATTCATCCATCCATCCATAGCATCAGCTCACAACCTTTACTTAGTATATGCCTTGCTACACAGGCTTGGTGAAGCTTAAGGATTCAGAAGCAATTAAGATATCCTCTCAAAGCTGGCCATGGTGGTACACGCCTGTCCTCTCAGCACTCAGGGAGGCAGAGGAAGGAGGATCGCTGTGAGTTCAAGACAAGCCTGGTCTACAAAGTCAGTCTAGGACAGCCAAATCTGCCCTGAGAAACCCTGTGTCTAAAATCAAACCAACTGAACAACAACAACAACAAAAGATATTTTCTCTCCTAAAGGAGCTCTAAATCAATGGAGGTGGGATAAAGCTGAGGTAGGAACATTAATAGATTTTTTTTAATGCAATAAGGTCAGTGATTATGGCTGTATAGAGATGAGACTTCTGAAATACACAGGCATAGATTAAGAAAGGCATTTTGGGCAGGGTGATTATAATACGTATTAAGTGATATGCACACATTAATCAGAATCCAGAAAATGGAGAAAGCACTGTGAAAAACAATTACAGCACAGAGAAAAAGGCACTGAGGAAAGAGACAGTGTCTGGAGAGTGTCTTAATCAAACAAGAGAGAGAGAGAGAGAGAGAGAGAGAGAGAGAGGAGAGCTATCCTATAGATCTGGATCTTAGCTTGCCATTTTTGCCTGAAAAAAAAAAAAAAAAAAAAAGAGAGATAACTAGATTCATAGTCTAGAGAGTATACTCCAGTGGTGATGTGAAATGCAATTTGAAGGGATAAAACTGGATGTTGAGGCCCATTTAGAGCCCTTGCAGAAGTGATGCAGTAATGCCTGGGTAGCTGCAGCTGGAATAGTGACATAAAAAATAGCAGTGATAGTTACAACGGGCTTGATTTGATTACTGACTGAGCTAAGCACAAGTGGAAGGCAGGAGTCAAGGATGGCTAAGGACGTGGGTGAGGAGCGGACTACAGAAGCAATAGAGCTTTCAAAGGTGTGACAGAGGAATGGCCAGCTCTCCTTGGGGCGTGGCTGTGGAACTGGCAGGAGATAAGGGCAGCAAGTAAGAGGAGGCTAAAGTTTGAGAAGAGGTTGGAGCTATCGATTTGAGGGCAACCAGTGTCTGGGTGGCAGCTGTAACTGAAAGAGAATGAGGCACCCATGGCAGAAGGGGCAGAAAGGAGAAAACATGGCCAGCAGGGAGAGTATGCTTTCTTAGGGGTCAAAAGGAAATAATCTTTATGAGGAAGGGACATAAGCCAGGTGGCAAAAATGACAGAAAAATCCTCTGTAAATGTGGCCGAAAGCCTATGGCTAGAGAATTCACAGGTTTTACAAAGGGATCAACTATGGTGTTTTGATAGATGGAGATGTAGTTAAGCTGTCTACTTAACTAGTACAGGCCTGAGACTCGGAGGAATCTCTTAGCAGCTGGCAGTGGTCAGGGTAGAGTGGAAGTGCTGAGAACAAAGGAATACCGGGTGTTCAGTTCTAGCTAGATTGTCTCTATCACACACTCACACTGTGGCTCAGGGACTGTCACAGAAGAAGGGGTAGCAAGCCCGTGGAAGTTAGACTGTAATGAAATATCGTCACCTGGCCTTTACAACGAACACACAGCAGCTACATAAAACTTGTGCATGCACAGCGAAAAGAGACGCAAAAGTGGTGGTGGTGGGGAACCCATTGAGAAGAAAGGGATGAGCAGGTGCGAGGGGAGGAATAAAATAGGCCATGGAGGGGAGGCACGATCAATCACGACATGCCATACATGGATAAGGAATTGTCACAGGTAGAAAATTATATTTAAAAAGCAGAAGAGGTCCTCTGAGTTGGTGATATAGGACAGCTTGTGAGGAATCACACAATTCTTCCCAGGAAAATAGTGAGGAAAAAGCCAGATCAAAAAAGACTGTGAAATAAAAGAGTGGAGGCAGTGGATGTAAATTACCGCTTAAATTGGCAGAGAAGAAAATGGTGAAATACAGAGATGGCTGGAGACGGGTTGATCTTTCTCTCTTCCCTCTGCTGTCTCTCTGGCTCTCTCTCCCCCTCCCTCTCCCCTTCCCCAGCTCTCCCTCTCCCTCGTTTGCTCTTAAGGAGATACTTGAGCTAGGTGACAGAGAGTAGGAAGACCAGGAGAGAAGGAATGTTGAGGATTCAGGAGAGGCGAAGGCGAACTGTAGAGGTGAGAGTTCCACCTTGGGCCAAAGGGGCTGGAAGAAGAGAGCTGAGTGTGGAGTCCTCTACTGAACCCCACAGTACCTATCTGCTTCCACTTCCGCCATCCTTGGATCCATCCCTCAAGCTCAGCCAGTACCTCAGTGTCCATCTCTGAAACCAGAACTGGGAGAGTGACTTTCAGCTTCCCATCCCTCGAGTATATACTGAATGCACTTTGCATGACAATTCTTTTTCTTGGGAGTTCCTCATAAAAATTCCCTGGTAACAATCGCTGAGTCTCTAATGTTACCTCTGTAGCCTTCAATCTCACACATTTCCTTGCTATTTTGAGTAGTTTGAGGTTACCTGGCACGAACTCCTCCAAGATCTTCCCTCCTTACTGCAGCTTCCTTGCCTCCTTCTCAGCTTTGCCTCGTGACATAGCCAAGGCTCTACTGATGACCCTTCGCAGTTCAGCTCCAGTGAGAACCCTTATCTGCCTTTCGCTTTCATCTTATGTTAATGCTTTAAAATTATTTGGCGTCTTGCATGCCATCTTTCAATTATTTTAACTACTTGTCAGAATAAGGAAGGGATTCAGTCAACCAATCAGTCTCTTCCTATCTCTTCAGTCCTCTTTACCTCTGTGGCTCATAGCATCCCTCTACAAAGTGTAAAACTTCTTAAGGGCTGGGGAATGTTGGATGCATCTGTCATATAGTAACAATACACTGTACACAGTACCTGGTGCTGTAATAAATGGGTTACTTCTATGATCACAGAGGGTACGTATTCAGATGTGTAGACAGGAAAGCTCAGGCATATTTCTCTACCAAACTATTTTAACTCAATACTTGTTACATATCTACTTGCTAGCCACTGAAAGTATAAACCATAAGCAAATGAACTCGACCTTTGTCTCCTCAAGGTGTAAAGCTCAGTAGGAGCTCATACATATGTATGTACCAGCGGGATAGAAGTTCTAATATCTGTAAGCATCTTCTAATGTGAGTCGGTGCTTACCAAGGAGAAGGTACGGTATGATCGAACGCATAGATATGAAAACATGTCAGTGAAATACGATGGGTGGAAGATGGGGAAAAGTAAGAAAAGGGAAAAGTGGAAACAAAGTCTGGAAAGCAGACCACGGGGAGGGGGGGATTGAGTGACATGGCGATGACATTCTATGTAGGACTCTCACATGTCCTCAAACTTCCAAGGCAGAGGAGATTAGCAGATTCATGCTTTCATAAGATAACCTTGGCAGCGGAATGGAGGATGAACTTGAAAAAAAAAAAAAAAAGAGATTGCAATATTGTAGGGGAGGTGACAGATGTCAAATGAGGGTAACTTGGTTGCACAGTACATCAGCAGATGATGAGTTTGCCGGTGGGGGCTGGTGAACTTACAGGTGCAGCAATGCTTGCTGGGCTTACTTTCTGAAAGACATTAGGTGGCAGACAACATAGAGATGATAACCTATTGCCTATTCTGAAACATTGTCCTCCACACATCGGCCCCCAAGCAATACTGATGCCTTTCCTTTCTCATCCGTTATTGTGTTGGCCGGAGTTTACGCTCTGGTCAAATGTTCTTGTCTCGGGCATTATGTTTTACGTCCTCTCTCATTCCTATAATGTTTAGATAAAGGTCCAGGTTGCTATGCATCTTGTATGCATCATGTAGTGCATGGAAGAGGGCAATACAACAGCAGGTATCAGATAAATACTTGCTAAACTGGATTGGAGGCTGGTACCTGAGGTGCATCTTCTTACCACTGAGGCTTCGCACTGCTGCCTGTACACCTGCATCCATTCCCTTTCTCCGTCCCCTCTACTCTCCTTGCCTAGTCTTGACCTGAAAATTTCTTGTTGCCCTTTCTAGGAATTCTTACCTGCTGCCTCTGCACAGGGTGAGGTGCTTTTGCTCCCTAAGTCAAGGGGTTGTTGCTTACTTAATTTCTAAGCTCCATGGTGGTAGGTGACCTACTGTTTTATCTCCACTTTGAGTGTGGTGCCTGATGTGCAGTGACTGTTCCATAAATATTGGTTAGGTGAGCATGGTTTGTGTGGTCTGTTTGTACACCTGAGATCTGTATCTTCAAACATCTGGATGGAAAGCCCTGGATATACTCTGTGGATAAAAGAAACATGACCATCTAGGAAGATATTGCACTCATTGGCCTTTTAAATGTTTTATATTTTTGAGAACTTTCATGCAATTAAAATGTTGGAATAAAAAACACGAAGACTTCAAATTTCTTCTCATTCTCTCTTCTTTGAGCATGTGAAGTATCTGTTTGTGTGGTTATTTTCTAATGTATGCCATCTCCATCTTGTAAGTTGCTGTGGTGGGTATGGACAGTTAAGCATCTCAGTCAGAAAGCAAAGATGACAGCGAATTTCACACACATGTGCACACACAGCACACAGAGACACACAAGCACAGATTCACACACAGACATACCCCACCCCCACACAAATAAGAAAGGGTCCATTGTAAAGAGTCTTACATGAAGGCCTAGTGTTAGACTATCCGAGGCCACAGACGACACCAACCTACAAGACAGTGGGTAGCTTGTTGGAACATGACACCTCGGTAGAGGCTGACGATGTGTGTTTCCAGTACAGGGTCACTCCTTTACCAAAAGCTCTCTGCAAGGTCTCAGGCTGTCACTCCTTTGCAAAGGCTCACTGTTAGCCATCTGGGAGTGATTTCCCCAGGAGACTCTAGGAGGGGAATCAATTCCCTCCTGGCAGCCCAAGTCACAGACAAGAGCCACTTAGCACAGTGACCCTGTAGTCCAAGTCTCACTTGTTTTCCTCATTAGCCACAGTCCTGGAATAATAGACGGAAAATCCAGGAATATCCAAAAAGACATGGATTGGAGGTGGTTGTTGATGCCATTATGTGATCAAAAAACCAAAAAACCAAAACCAAAACCAAAACAAAAAAAAAAAAAAAAAAAACCCCACAAAAAAACAAAAACAAAAACAAAACTTTGGAAGTGACTAACAGTTTACAAATTCATCGTTAAAATCTAGGGTCAGGGGGATCTGTTCTTTCCCCATTGATGTGGCTCAGAGCAGTGGATATTTCTAAATCATATTTTGGGTTGCTTCTTAACAGAACATATTTCAAAAGTTCTGAGCCCAGGCTAATTATATAAGATGTGCATCGGAGTTGGGTAAGGAGTGCCTCTGAAGCTGCCACCAGCTTCCCAAGGTTTCCTTTGATTTTGAACATTCGATTCTAAATTAATAGAAACTGAGTCATAATAATATATATTTTGTAGAGCACTTTTCCCATTTGGCTTTTGTTTTCATGTCGCACTGGGGTAATAAAGGATGAGTAGATGAACTAAACTGGCTCTGACTATCTTGCAAGAAATTGTTAAGAGCAAGAACAAATACCTATTTATTATGATGTTTCTCCATCTGAATGACCACATTATAATGAGGGACGCTGCAGCTGAAGTAAGCACAACTAGCCCACACTATGAAAATACATGAACAATAAATATTTTTAGTAATATAAATAATATAACTAGCAAATTTATGTGTAAGTTTAATTAATATATTCTGTACAGTTATCCCTCACTCTGCTTCTGCCTCCAGCTCCAAGGAGCTATTTCCTATTTTTGAACGGTAGGAGCTATATCCTCGTCATTTGGGTAATATTGTCCTTGTGGAAGGAGGAGATTAGGAGAGTGACATACTCCTGCACACAGAAGGCAGCTGGGATGCCAGATGATCACTCAAGAACCTCCACCACATTGCCTCAGACTGGTAAGCGAGGTACAAATTGTTAGCTCGATGTACTTGGCATCTTGTAATTTCACAAGGACCGTCTTTGGGGATATTTATTTCTATAGAAAGAATGCCCGGCCTTCCTTTTTGTAATATGATTCCGAACTGCAGAACAGTTCCAACAAAAATGACCTTTTGCTAAATGAAACACATTTGTTCTCCAAGATCCCAGGGGAGAGGTACCAACTGACAAGATTAGCCTGCTGTTGAACTTAACCCTGACGGGAGCTGGCTGCAGACTGGAGTATTCTTGTAACTCGGTCCCGTGTTCTGTAAGGCAGAAATCAAAGAACTGGACTCCTCCAAACAGGGTCTTCTCCAAAAGACCCTCAGAGACTTGAGCATATGAGTGACACAGACAGCCAGAGAATGGAAGTGCTGGATAAACAGAGAACTGATAACGACACAAGGCTATTTTAAATGTGGCGACATCCGCCTTTAACCTTTAAGATCTAGGGTATCTCTGTCTATATGCTTGCATCCACAATTTTTCATTGACACCTTCCCTGCGCCTGGGAGGAAGAAGGGACGATTAAAGAAGTGGTTCACTACTCAGAAGAGACTTACATACCCCACGTGACCTTATTCTGGGAGAAGAGCTAATCACGTCAAGAACAGCATCTATGCTGTCCCCATGTTCTACTGCAATGACTTTTTTTCCCACCGAAGGGACGTGGTAGGTTATTGTGAAGCAGGGGGTTTGGCTTGTGGGAAGACAGCCTGAAGGGAAATGCATTCTGTGCTGTACAGGGATCACCTTACACCAGCCAGTGGGCGGGCCTTTGCTAGCCAGAGGGCGGGCCTCTGCCAGCCAGTGGGCGGGTCTTTGCCATCCTTCCGACTATATGCCATGTGCCTGGAGGACGGAAGTGGACTTAGTCCCTGTAGTATCACACCAGTGGCTAGCACAATAACTAGTAGGTTGTAGGTGGCCAGCTAATACTCGAGGAATGAATCCATAAATGAATGAAAGCATGAGCCAAGCTAAAATATAAAAATAAAAATAAAACTCTGCTTGGGCTCAGAGCTGTGGAAGTATGGGGGGCGGTTCCCATGGAAAGAGAGAGAATAATTTTGGGAATCATGGTCCTCGGTGATTATCAATATTTGGCACGTGAAAGTAGCCTTGTGACAGTAAGATAGTTTATAAGTCAAAAAATAATGTACTTGCTGGTTTGGCTTATCTGGTACTTCTTTTCTTTTTTTTCTTTTTTAAAGGCTGAGAATTTAATCTAAGAAGCGAATCGCTAAGAAAGCAAGCTACTGGAGGAATGGTTGATAAGAAGGGAAACCAGCATTTAGACTACGAAGAGGGAAAGGGAAAATTTGTCAAGATGTTTGACAGGGAAAGTGACAAAGGAAAAAAAAAAAGCTTTCAGTGGGGTGTTGTAGGAATTAAGGTTGTTCTCTAAGGTCCCCAGAAGCACAAAGGGTAGAGGCAAGAACCCCAAGGTATGAAGTGGTCACAGCGACAGAGAGGAAGGGAATAGAATGGCCTCTCGCTTTGTCCACAGGCTGCCAGTGCCGGTGATGCAGACAGAGGTCAATGTTACACCACGGGCTGGATCTGTCTCCAGCTTCCTTTTCTTCCATTTGGATCCCTGGCCCCCAGGCTTGCTTCTGTGCAACTTTCACTGAGCTCTGTGACTTCCCCAAGCTCCTCTAGACTTTTATATACAAAGGAAGCTACTTGGTCTCCTCTAGTGAGGTAATTCATATCGAAGGCTTTGCTAGCCAACGGCTGCCTTGCTGGCTGTATATACCAGCAGGGCAATTAGCATAGAGTGGATGAGTGGATGGGCTTTTACTGTGCCAGGCCCTGACCAGATGCAGCTGAGTCTGATGGGGCAGCACATGAGCTTGGAAAACAGACACTGGAAAGATAGAGATGGTTCAATCTATTCTCCTAGCCACATGCTCGGGGGAGTATCTCCTCTACACACTGGATTCTTCATCTCTGAGAATGAAGAATACATTTCCTACCCACAGTTTCCTCTTCCATCAGAGATAATGTTGCCTACTCCCTGGGGTTGGTTTTAGCATTCAGAATACGCACAAATGATGCCAGTTCCATTTATCATTCATTATCATCCATCTTCAGTTCAATAAGGACGAAGCACAGAGAGGTAAGGTAGCAATGATGAGGCTATCCAGCTGGAAGGTTCTAGAGTGTGCGCACGCGTGCATGTGCGTGTGCGTGTGCGTGTGCGTGTGTGCATGTCCCCAGATTCTTGCTTCCTTTGTAGCTCCTCCCAACGGGGAGATACTTCAATATTTTCTTACGTCACTTAACCCTCACAGCATTTCTCTATAATACTACCCTCCCTGCTTTGAGACCAGAGAAGCAAAACCCAAAGACCTTGATGTTGGTCCAAACTCAGACAGCTCATTAGTCTGAATTAGTGCCTGAAATCAAGTGCAGGACTTATGGCCGAGACATAAACTTAAGAAAGAGCCAGCCTCGGGCTCACAGTAGGTTCCTGCAACTTTTCTATGTGTCTGGCAGGTCTTTTTGCTTTGCTTTTCGAGCTCTCTGATAACAGACTGACCCCAAGCCTGATGTCTACGTGTCATCAGATAGATGAGAGACTGGAAATGAGGGCATGGGTTCAACAGAAACTCTGGACTCTTGCTGTAGGGCTGTGGCCAGTTATTTCCTACTGGGTGCTGGTACTGGCCAGAAGAAAAAGAATTAGGTTGTTAAGAGCGTGCAAAATCGCCACTGTAAAAATCAGATAAGCCCAGTACAAGTTGGGAACAAATTCCATCATCGAACTGCATTCTGCCCGATAGCAAAGAAAGAGCCAAGAAACCATGCCAAGAGTTTCTTGGATGAAAACTGACATTTTGTGCTGGGGAGATAGAAGCGGAAGCTCTGATTGGAGAATTATATTACGAAGAGTTCTAAAATATTTATCATCATTTTAGGTCACTTATTCATTCACCCCTTTAATGCTCATTTCTCTTGTGCCACCAGGTCGAGCTTAAAAAGTGAGGGGTGTTAATTCACTATGTTTTTGTGCATTGACATGAATCAGGACGCAACTCCATTCCCCCATGTTAAAAAAACAAAACAAAACAAAACCAAAAGCATTTCTGAGAACCACTAGGGCAGCAGATGTTCTTCCTGAAATATGACCTTTGACATCGACGAGAATGCCTGATTTTTATCTGCTTGAGATATGGATCATTACTATAATTTCTGGGTAACTTTCCGCAGTTTGAATATTTCAAGAGGAGATTAAACTGATAAGAACAATTAAGTTTGCCATTGCTTCGGCGTTCTGATGATCCTGTAGGTTTTTTTCCTGGGCTCGACACAGGCAACCTTTTTGCTCAGGTACCACTGTCTGCCCTGCATTGCAATGAAGACATTCTTCCTCTCTGCCCCATGAGCATTCTGCACAAGCCATCATCTGTCACTGTCCTCTGGACTCTTGGAGGAGGTTTATCTGGCTGCATGTCTGTGCCCCTTGGAAGACAGACAAAGACCATGGCTTACAATCACCTGGTGTCTTCAGCACCTGGCATGCAGCCAGAACTCAGGGAAAAAAATGTTCGCCGATCAGCGCTGAATTATAAAATGACCATGCACCTAGAAAGAGGTGGAATGCTCTTTCTGTCTACACAAGGTTCACTTTTGAATTTATTGATTACACTAAAAGTGCCATTTCCTAATGGTACTGAGGACACACAAGGAAAAGGTGAGGTATCTCCGGGTTAGAATTTGTCATCCAGGTTGTCATTATTTGGCTTATATAAATAGTAAGAGGTATATATTTAAAGCATCATTTCTGGTTCTCGGGCTTGAAGGCTGCTTTTGTTACTGGACTCATATCTTCCTATTTTGGCTCTGAATCCAGAAGACATAAAAGAGGCTTGACTCAGCCACTGTTTAATACCACAGAAGCCTTGGGGAGAAGACTGTTATGTAAGATTATGAGTGTGTTTAGGTTTCTCCCCCTACAGCCAATACCTAGATGCCACCTTTAAACTCGGCAAAGGTGTTGCAACTCAGTGTGTGGGGAAGACAGGTCCCCTGCTTGTTTGGCAGTCCTTATAAGCAGGAAAATATATATATATATATATATATATATATATATATATATATATATATATATATATATATATATATATAAAATAAAAGCAGTTGATTAAAGGTTAGCAATTTTCTTTTCTTACTTTACATGCACTTGTAATTCATTCAATGCAGGAAGTGGGCTGAGTTTTCTCCCTGTTTCCAATTCAACTGTCAGAGAACTTTCCTGCCAGCCTGTTATGGTTACCATGGCAACGGGACCACAGTGGCAGTAAGATGATCTCATGGGCCTTGTGTCAATAGCATCAGAGCGTCATGCTTGAGGATAATTTTGACAATACGTTTCGGCTATGCATGGAGGATTTATTAACCTTTGATTGATTACTGGAAACATTGTGCATTTGTAGACCTAGACTGCAAATAAGAACATCTTCAGGAAGGTTAGTGCCTTCCCCTAGGTGTTCTCTGGAGTTGTATGGTGCTCTACAGTTTGTAAAGAGCTTTTAGATACTGTAACTATTTCAGCTGCTATTAGTTGGTCTGAGATGGGTGCTGTTATCCCTATTTTACGGAAGAAGCAACAAAGGCTCCTGTGATGTGTAAGGTAGCAGACCAACTCTTCAATACTGAAAGACTTCAATTTGGGCCTTCAGAAACTTCTATTCCCATGTAGAAAGAAACTCAAGGGACATGAGGAAAATGGTCTGAGATGTGGAAGGTAGATGCTAAAAAGTCAAAGTTCAAATAATTTCAATGTGTCTGCCATCAACAGCATTTATTACTTTGACACTTTTAAACCTCTCCTAAGGCTATACCATGTACATAGACTGACGCTTCCTTTCCTTTCCTTTTCTACCACTTATGGCTCGAGTTGTGTTTGTTTCTGGTTGCATTCATTTTCCCACCATGAGCTCCTTGAAGGCAGGAATCATGACTTTTATTCTTAGCAGATACAAAACCCTGCTCCTGGCACAATACCCGGTACATAATGGATAGATAGACCACCAATCATTTCAGATAAACCCTAGGGCCACTTGCCAAGGGATGGAGCCACCCACAGTGGGCTGGGCCCTCCCATACAATTAATAGTAAAGACACTCCCACCCCATGCCTGCAGGTCAATCTGATCTAGGCAATTCCTCAATTGCTGTCTTCCTCTCAGAAGACTTTAGACTGTGCCAACTGGACAATGAAAGCCAACTAGGACATCCATTACATTTGACTTTTTTAAAAAAAATTATCACTATTTTAATTTTTATCTTTTATAAAGTAAGTCTTTTTAAAAAAATCTGGGTTTTATATTTGAGATGTTGGGAATTGAACCCAGGGCTCCAAATGCTAGGTAAGGTAACCATATTCAGAAAGTTTTCAGAATAAACATCTGGATACAAAGTATTTCTAAATAAAATTCATTTTGATAGAAATATGTTATTTGTAGAGAAAAATCTAAAATTGTAAGGTAATATCTACTGGAGCTCAAGTGAAAAAAACATTGAGCAACCTAACAAAAACAGAAGGTAAAATTTCGTATGTACGTACATATGTATGTATGTATGTATGTATGTATGTATGTATGTATGAGTGTATGTCGTGTGTGTGTGTGTGTGTGTGTGTGTGTGTGTATGTGTGTGTGCGCGCGCGTGCGCACGCGCCTCTGAACACAAGCTCCACAGAAGACATGTGGAGGTCAGAGGATAACCTGTGGGAGTCAGTTCTCTCCTTCCATCATTTAACATCCAGAGATTAAACTCATCAGACTTGCTGGCAAGCACTTTTACCTGCTGAGGCATCTCAATAGCTCTAAAAAAAAAAAAAAAAGAAAAAAGAAAAAAACTACCTTTAAAATAATTACTATATAATGTAAAGTCTTTAAAATATGAATATAACAGAGTATAAACTGGGTTTAGATTATTAAAAAATATTATTTTGGGGCTAGAGAGAGAGCTAATCGGTTAAGAACACTGGCTGTTGTTGCACAGGACCTAGGCTCAATTCCAAGGAACCATATGGTTACATGATATCTTATAACTGCCAATAACTCCAGGACCAGTGGGGCACAGACACACATGCAGGTGAAATAACCATACATATAAAACAAATAATTTTTAAAAACTCTAGAAGCCTACCCTGTCCTAGGTCTCCAGTTTGTCAGGGAGATGATTCAGCCCACAGTTTCTCTTCTCCTCTGCAGGCCCTCTGCCCTCCTGCTACTCCTCCTGACCCTCCTCTCCCCAGGTCTGATCTTTACCCTCACTTATCTCTGCCTCCCTTCTCCTACCTAGCTGAGACCTATAGTAGCAGCAGTCATGGAGACTGAAGAAGACACCTTTCTAACTAGACAGGGGTCCTCAAGGAGAGAGGTAAACACCAATCCACCTACAAAATTCTGACCCCACATTTGCCCTATCTACAAGATGTGTAGGAATAAAGATAGAGCAGAGATTGACGGAATCTGCAACCAATGCCTGGCCCAGCCTGACACCCACCCCACTGGAGAGAGTCAATCCCTGACACTATTAACAATATTTTGTTAGGCTCACAGACGGGAGCCTAGCATAGCTGTTTTCTGAGCGGCTACACCCAGCATGGGATCCAAACAGATACAGACTCACAGCCAAACACTGGGCAAAGTGTAAGGAGATGGATAAGTGGGGAGATGGATAGAAGGACCTGGAGGTGACAGGAGCTCCACAAGAAGACCAACAGAGCCAACTAACCAGGGCCCAGAGGAGCTTGTGGAGACTGAAGCACCAACAAGGACCATGCATGGACTGGACCTAGGACCCCCACACAGACGTAACTGATGGGCAGCTCAGGCTTCATGTGGGTCTCCTAGTGAGGGGAGTGGAAGCTGTCTCTAACATAGACTTAGTTGCCTGCTTTTTGATCACTCCCCACCTGGAGAGGCTGCCTTGCCAGGCCATGGGGAAGAGGACACGCTCATCTTGATGTGACTTGATGAGCTGGGATAGGTGGACGGAGGTTCCTTATTTTGAGGGATAAAGGAAGGGAGGTAGGAGAAGAGGGAGGAAGAGTGGGTCCAAGAGGAGAGGAGGGAGGGTGCTGCAGTCTGGATGTAAATAAATAAATTAAATTAAAAAGTCTATTCTCTTTCTCCCTCAAAACAAGAATATAGGTGACTTTATGACACTGAAACATCTGGAATTTCTCTTCTGTATAATGGTGTTTGCAAGGAAGAAGTAAAGTTGGTTACACTCATATATGAATATTTTGATGAAGCAAACTTTTTATTATGCAGCTCCGTGTGAGACCCCTTTCCTGAGAAGGTGACTGCATGGTGCTAAACTCAGTAGCTGATGTAAATCTTTTCACTTGCATGAAGAGGTTTCGGGAAAGATGCTATTTTATTTACCAAATTAAAATGCAATATTATGCTTCGCCATGCTGTGAGCCCACCCACCCACCAGATCTCAAGCCCACCCACCCACCAGACTGCGGATATGCTGCCACTCATATGCTTGAATGAAATACTGCATGTGCTTCTTGCCCACTATGAAAGCAACTGTACATACACAAATAAGGAAAGGGTAGAAGAAAATGAATGTGCAGTCGAAAGCGATCACAGTTGGAGATATAGCTCAGTTGGGAGGCTGCTTGCCCAGCATGACTGAAGTCCTAGGTTCAAGTCTATAAACTGGACACGATGGCACAAACCTGTAGTCCTAGTGCTCTAGACATGGAGGCAGGATTTTCTTCCTTAACTACATAGTAAATCTGAAGCTAGCCAGGGCCATATGAGCTCCTGTTTCCAAAAATCAGATTAGTGGCCTGCAAGATGGCTCAGTGGAGAGAGGTGTTTGCCACTGAGCCTGATGACCTGAGCTGGATCCCCGGGACCCAACAGGAAGGAGACATTGATTCTTACAGGTTTCTCTCTGATCTTGACATCCTTGCTGTGGCATGGGCACACAGTATTTATTTATTTAATTAATTAGTATTAAAAACCCAAACATAAAAAAAATCATTTCAATGAAACATGACTGCAGAGAACGGTTCAAGTTTCAGGCTAGACATTTTCAAAATGCGTTTGACTTGGAAATCATTCATCTTCTGCCATTAGGACTCAAGGGTTGTCAAGAGTAAGAAGTTTCCCTAGGATCCTCGTCCTAGTTAGGGTTTTATTGCTATGAAGAGACACCATGACAATGGCAACTCTTATAAAGGGAAACATTTACCTGGGGCTGGATTACGGTTTCAGAGCTTTAGTCCATTATCACCATACTGAGAAACATGGCGGCATACAGGCAGACATGGCACTGGAGAAGGGGCTGAGCGTTCTATGTCTTGTTCCACAGGCAACAGGAGGAGACTGGGTGCCACACTGGGTGTCCGGAGCATATGGGACCTCAAAACCCATCCCCACAGTGACATACTTCCTCCAACAAGGCCACATGTCCTAATAGTGCCACTCCCTATGGGCCAAGCATTCAAACACATGAGTCTATAAGAGCCATACTTATTCCAACCACCACAGTCCTCTAACACATATGTAGAGGTATTAGGTAAAACTTTTGGTCTTAGAGTAACAACAGGAATGGCCATAAAACATTACCAGCAACCACTATCCACTTCATGCCAATAGCAAACTTCAGCATACGTGGCGGGCAGAACAATGTTCCGAAGGTACCGGGTCCTGTCCACAGAATTTATAAATTACTATTTATGTAGAGAAGAGATCTTTGCAGCTGCACTCAGACTAAGGGTTTGGAGACGGGGAAGACTATTCTGGATTACCTATATGGCCCCTGAATACAGACCCTTATATCTGATAAAATAGAGGCAAAGGGAGATTTGACAGACAGTGGAGGAGGCAGCGGGGTTGAGGAGACCGAGAGAAGAGTGAAATGGTCACAAGTCAAGGTTTGCCCATCAGCTACCAGATGCTAGTGGAAGCCAGGTGCCTGTTTTCCCTAAAGCCTCCTCAGGGAGTGACGCTCCACCAAGACCTTTATCATTGGCACGTTGGTGGTGACTTTAGACTTCTGGCTTCCAGAAGCTTGAAAGAACAGTCTTTTATGGCTGAGAATGGTGCGATGTGTTTGTACTGGGGACCAAATTCAGGGCCCCTTGCTTGCAAGGCACACACTACACCACTGAGCTACATCTCCATTTTTTTCCTTCTTCTTCTTCAAATCAGCTAGTGTGTGCTAATTTGTTACAGTTGCCATAGGTAATGTAGTTAAGCAGCCAAACACTGATACTATCACACTGCTGAACTTTGGTTTATCTCCCCTAAGCCTCTCATATTTTTATTCCTTTGTTCTGCTGCTGCTGCTGGTAAAGCTAAACCGATTAAAGTATCTTTCAAGGCTAAGCATGACCTGCTGACACTTAAGCAAAAACACCCCTTTGTTAGCCATACTTACTTACTCATTGGAATTAGTGGGGTGGGGACAGAAAGTCAAGGTCAGCCTTGCAAGCCTTGTTTTCCTCTCAGTTGATTTCCTCACGTATAGAACTACAAATTCTTGTATTATCTCATTCACCTGTAAAGTTTGAATCCACTATTTTTAAAAATCAGTGATTATAATCACTAGATAAGCAATGGACTTATTTCTCTTTGTCAGGAAAAAAAATAATGATTTGTTTATAGGCAAAAGCATCGACTTTAAATCTAGAGATTCAATGACAAATGTGACACATTCCCTGATATCACTTCAGTTCTTGCTGAGAGGAAAAGAATTTTCTCAAGTCGCAGGCAATCAAAAGCAGGGTGTGAAGATGCCATCAGGAGAGTGTGGAGGCACAGCTGCCATTCAGAGTTCCGGCTTAGATTAGCAATGCTCCTCTGACATGGGACCCCGCAGGAGAGCAGCTCTGGGGAGAGTGATGGGTTAAGGTATCTGTGGATCTCCATATGGAATAAAGGGCCTGGCACGTAGTTCAAGGGCGGAGTTACAGACTTGGTGGTGATGATGAAAGGAAAGAAATCGGTTGCCACTGGGCTGTGAGAGAGAGAGAGAGAGAGAGAGAGAGAGAGAGAGAGAGAGAGAGAAAGGGAGGGAGGGAGGGAGGGAGAGAGAGAGAGAGAGAGAGAGAGAGAGAGAGAGAGAGAGAGAGAGAGAGAGAGAGAGGTGTGATGTGGCATGCAGCATGTAAAAGGAATGAGAGTTCTGAGAGTGGCAGCTGGATTTCAAGAAGTTTTGTAGGAACAACACAGAACCTGACTGAGGTCTCTCCATGGCAGATGGTCCTAAACGCAACTCCAGAGTTTAGACTTTTTTTTTTTTTTAAAGTAGTACATATTCAACAATAGAGGTTTGTGTTAGGGGACTGGTGGGATTACAGTTTTGCTTTGTAAGATGATTCCAAGGGAGTGTGCACGATGGATATAGCGCAGAGGGATCGTGTCGGAAGAGTTTGGTTGGCACGTTAATATGATCATTCAGAATCAGGGGCAAGGAGGGCCTGGAGTGATTTTCAACATTACGTGCCTGTGTGTGTATCAAGGTGCTCCCATGGAGTGGCTGTTTCTCTAAAGATCTCTCCTTTCTGTTTGTAAGATGGGAAAAGAGGAAACTGCCATGCGGTGAGAGAAAAACACTGGTGTATGGTACGGCCCAGTTTATTTACTAAGAACCTGGTGGATGTAGGTTCAGTATCATGTGATGCCGTCAATCCCGGCAGTTGCAAGTCAAGGATGGACAGTGGCTACTCACTGAGTGGGTTGCCAGGGGTCACAGAAGTGAGAGTCCAGAGTTGTCCCTCCACCCCCTTGATGAAGAAGCTGACAAATGGAGTAAGTTCAAGTCAATAAGCGACAAAGCCCAAGGGTAACAGTCTTGTATTATGGTTTGCTTGCTAAATGTCACCACTGAGCTGGCATGGCAGTGGGGACGGCAGCCTTGACCTTGGCCTTCCTGACCTCGGAACAGCAAGGTTTCAGTCATCACTGAGCCAAGGCACTTTGGACTCCGTACCTAACCAGGGTGAGTTCTCAAACAGTATTTAAAAAAAATTAAACGCAATAGCAAAAATATGTTCTTTAGAGTCAGGCTGATGAGTGCTGGGCATTATTTCTACTACTCTGTGGCATTCAGGAAAACTATTTAGTCCTCTTAAGCCTGGGACAAAAATGGCGGATTTTTATGAATACCTTATAAGATAATACATGACAAACTCTGATCTGTAGATGAACAGGAATATCATACATGTGGTTCCATTTCATATTTGACATCTCCACAAAGTATTTACTGATCATAGGTTGAGAAGGAAGTAATCCAGGAATGACGGGAGAATGCTACCTAAGAAGCACACATATGGTTCTGCTGTGGTTATTCATTTTTCTAAGTTTGCTGAAACAGTACCTGGAACCATGTTCTTGTTCTTACATGAACTCTTCTGGAATTTCTAATTGGCAAACTAGTCTCTAACTCCTGTTCAACTTTCAGTTGGATAATGCAGGCATGTATGCCTTCAGAAGAATTAATACAATCCTGTCCTAGGGAATGGTGCAAGGTACCTCAGCTTTCTGTGTGCGTGGGTAAATAACCCCTAATAGAAAACAACAAACAAAATGCATGTATAGTCAACTTAGAAAAATGTTTAGGAGCCTCCATAAACATGTTTGCATAAGTGTGTGCTGCCTGCCAACTTGCCTGACTTGAAGAGTTTCCATAACAACCAGCAGCCCTCCCAGCGCTTGGCACTCTGTAGTCACAGATACTTCACCGAGAATTATTATTATCTTGTCTGAGCCCTCTAGCGCAATTGTTCAAAGCATGGTACTAATAAAGCCATGGTAGAAGATTCAAAAGTACATATTAGTGACAAAATTCTCTCCATGGGTCCTCATCCAAGACATCTTGTTCATTCATTGAAAAATAAGCACTGAGTGCTAACAGCTATCCAGGTAGTGCTCTATATGTGAGAGAGAAAGTTATAAAACATAAAGAAAAAAAGAACCCCAAAAAACTTAAGGTGAACCAAAACAAAATAATACTTCAAACCTCCAAAACTCGAAATACAAACCAAACCAAAAGTCATAGCAAAATTGAAAATGTTAGTGGTGCCTCCAACTCGGTGTGAGAGGTGGTGGGGGTGGGGAGTGCCGGTCACTAAATACACAACAAATAAATCCACAATTAGGTGTATGGGGAGAGTGGCAGGTGTGGTGTCAAGGTGTGAGAAATTTCTTGATGTGGAGACATCTGAACAAAGATTTATCCTATGAGATAGAATTTAAACTAGCGGTGCAGGTACGCCAGGAAGCTTCTCACTGAATCTAGGCACAGGGAGGAGGATGGGATGACTGGATCTAGGCACGAGGAGGAGGATGGGATGACTGGAGCGATGCACTCAAGGTCAGAATATACCATGCGAGGAAACCAGAGGGGAAGACAAAGCTCGTGTGTGTACAGGGACTTCAAGTGTCACTGAAAAGATTTTAGACTTTATTCTTAGTGAAATGGGAAACTAAAGTAGGGTTCTGAGCAGAGGAGTAACATGAGCCCTCCTGCGATTCAGAAAAACAACTTTGCCTTTAGGAACCATTAGGGTCAGGAAGGAAAAGGGTGCAATCAGGAGGCTATTGCAGTAATTTACGGAGGATCCCTCGGTACAGGTGGCTAGTGTTGCGGAGTCGTGAGACCCTGGGTGCTTTTAGGGGTTGTAGTGGAGTCCGCTGAGGGAACTCATGTGGACTATTAAAGGATTTCAAAGATGACTGAGGGTTTGCTTTTAAGCCTTAGAGGAACGAAGATAGCACTCTACCAGAAGGCTTAGAAATAAAAGCATGTATGTGTGTGTGCGTGCGTGCGTGTGCGTGTGCGTGTGTGTGTGTGTGTGTGTGTGTGTAACGTGGAACTGAAGATGAAGTTCTAGATATGTTAATGTTGAGATTTCTAGGATACATCTAAACGGGAAGATCCAGAAGGCAACTGGATAACATAACAAAACACTTTAATAGACTCCAGAGTTCAAGGGGGAAGTCTGAACTGAGGATATCGTTGAGAAAGTCATTAGGGTCTATATGGAATGCAGGGACGGGACATGTGCCTGAAAGAGGACGTCACCTAGGGAGGTAAAGGTGAATATGAAAGAGGACAGAGAAGTACGTGTCTTAGTTAGGGTTCTATTGCTGCAAGGAGACACCATGGCCATGGGCAACTCTTCTAAAGGAAAGCATTTCATTGGGGCTGGGCTTCCAGCTCCAGAGGTCTAGCTCACTACTGCCGAGGCGAGAAGCTCGGCATTGTGCATGCAGGCATGCTGCTGAAGCTGAGAGAGGCACTTTTTGATCCACAGGCAGCAGAAGGAGACTGTAGCACAGTGGGCATAGTTTGAGCATACATGCGGCCTCAGAGCCCACCTCCACAGTGACACACTTGCTCCAGGAAGGCCATACCTACTCTGACCAGGTCTCCCCTCCTAGTTGTGTAACTCAACTATGAGCCAAGCATTCAAACACATGAGTCTATGAGGGCCATTCGTATTTCACACTACCAGTGTAAGCCTTAGTGCAACTAAACGGTGGAGGGGCACTCACTTTTATTGGAGCAGGAATACCATAAGGGAGACTGAGGAATGACCAGAAAGGCAGAAAAAACCCAAACCAAACCAAAACAACAACAACAAAAAATAAACAAAACAAAAAAACAAGAGAAACCACTAAGCTGGAAGAGTACAGAATCAAGGGAAAGCATTCATTGTTCAAGTCAAATACTGCTGACAGGCAAATAAAATGAGGGTCAAGAGCTGACAATTGGATTTGTCCATGAGGACATCATGGTGACTGTGTTTGTGCCAGTCTTGCCAGCGGGTTAAGGAGAAAACATCTCCTGTTGAAGGGAGAAAAAGATTGCTGCTGGAACTTTGGAGCAGTTTTGTTATAATGAGGGGTTAAGGATGGGGTGCTAACTTGGAGGCAATATAGGGTAAATAAAGTTTTAAAAATCAAATTAGAAGTTATTGTGATATGTGTAATTGATGGGGATTATCAATGGAGAAGTGATAACCGGTGGTATCAGAGAGAGAGAGAGAGAGAGAGAGAGAGAGAGAGAGAGAGAGAGACAGAGAGAGATAGAGATAGAGAGAGAGAGAGAGAGAGATAGATAGAGAGAGAGACAGAGACAGAGAGAGAGAGAGAGAGAGAGAGAGAGAGAGAGAGAGAGAGAGAGAGACACCAAGAGACAGAGACAGAGAGACAGAGAGCACAGGCTTTAGGCACGCAGATTTCAATCATCCATTCCAGGATTAAACGAATGCCTATAACATACCTCATGTATAACTAAGTACCAGTTACAGAAGAATGAATAAAGCATGCTCCTATCAACAAGAGTTTTTTTCCTTAAATAACTTACATTCGGCGCACATGATGATGATGATGCCAGAGAAGCATCCCCAGGACTCATTTCATTAAGGCACACCGATTCTTAGGCTACCGTGCCACGATAAGCCACGAGGCTCAAGACCTTCTTTCCCATAACGCATCGATAGTTTCAGATTGTAGTGCTGATCAGAGTAAATCAGGCAAGAGCCCTAAGCATGAATTAACACTGTGACTTGCACAAATAAAGGGGATTTTGAAAAATATTTAAAGGCAAAATCAATACAACTTGGTGACTGGCCAAAGTAGGTTGAGGTTAATAAGAATGGTGGTCAGTGAGAAACAGCAGGCTTCTGCTATGGCAGTATCCTAGAGAAACGAGTTACTAACACCACAGAGGGGCAAAAATCCACGGCCTTCCCTTCCTCCACCCTCCTCCTCCTCCTCTTCTTTCTCTTACTCCCCCCCCCCCTTATTTTTCCTCATTTTAAAATTCCCTCTTCTCCCTTCCTCTCCCACCTCACTCTTTTTTTTCTTGTGGTTCTGGGAGTTGAACATAGAACCCTTTACAGGCTAGGCGAGAATGTTACCACTGAGCTACACACACAACCTAAGGCTTTTCCTTTTCTCTTTTAAAAAAGAGAGTATTGCAAAGGCTCGATGCTTCCTTTGAGTTAAAAGGTGCCATATATTTCTGTTGGCAAAGATGAAATGCTAGGCATGCCTTATGTCAATGCTACAAACGTAAAAATATTAGATAAAATCAATGTGACACTAGATTAGTTTTGTTGCTGTATTAGACAACTGTGAAGGAGGAGGAGGAGGCTGGAGTGGAGGAGGAGGAAGATGTGGAGGAGGAGGATGGAGTGGAGGAGGAGGAAGATGTGGAGGAGGAGGATGCAGTGGAGGAGGAGGAAGACGTGGAGGGGGAGTCAGGAAGGCACAGGGGGTTCTTGGTATTAGTTTCCTTATTTTCCCATTAAATAGTTGGAGAAATTCACTGAAAATTAATCTGAACACACAATTGCAGTTCACGGTGGGCCCAGACTTTATGGGTCTTATAAAAACACTGTGACTAACCTAAGGGCTTCAGGAGAACACAGGCAATCCAGGCAACTCCTTTTGAGTTATCTCCTCCAAGGAAGGAGCCACACAGCGTCATGAGGCATTTTTCAATTTTTCCTCAGTCAGGAGCTCCCACCCCAAGAGGATGAGAACAAACATCCCTAGATAGTAAGTGAGGCACAGCTGTGTGTAATAAGGGCGTGTGACCTGAACAATCAGGTTGCACGCATGAAGTATCTTCCCCGTATGGAAAAACTGGGAAGTTCAGAATTGCTGATGTAATGAATTTGATGACATCTTTCTAACATACCCTTGGGTGTTGAGAAGACCAAAAAAAATTGGAAAGGATACAAAATAAAGCTTCAGGGGGCCTGGGATCTTCTATCCCAGTTCTCTATAGCGTCTAGAATTTATTGCACCCCACCTACTTCTAAGAGGAGCCTGGGGTAGCTCTGGGTGTTTTAGGGGGAGCCTTAGATGCTGTTGTGTTTATTGCTTTATCTATAAAAGTAAGGAGATTGTTCCACACAATGCTCCAATTGTCTTCTTATAGACTAACCGTCTGCTGCGCTTGGTGTATACAAAATGCTGACAGGATGGTAGCTGAATCTTAGTAGGTCCAACTAACATTCTGGGGGAAAAAAAACCAAGAATATTTATCAAGGCCTGAGTCATGGTGGAAACTTTGAGTTATTTGTTTAAAAAGCTAACCTTTGGCGGGGGGTGGGGGGTGGGGGGTGATTGGAACATAGACTTCATATTCTTGGCATAGGCTGTAAGAAGTTATCTCTTGAGGTAGGATTTCAGCATTCTGTTGAAAGATACACCTTTCTCCAAGCGTCCTTAGCAATCCCACAGGCAAACTCCCACCTTGCTAGACCGAATGATTTGTCTGTGAAATATGCCAGTGAGATTGGGGTGCTCAGAGGAGACGCCCACTGCGATGCAAAGGTGGCTGGGTTCTCTGGGGGAAATCTCATGCCATCTTTTGTCTCTTGCCGAATTCTTCTTTAAACTTGTCACCCATGATCCTGGTATGCCCACATTCTGAGATGACCACGATGATCCTGGCAGATGGTCATCACTTATCAGGGCTTCAAGAAGGGGAAGCCAAGGAGTTGTGCACTTCCAAGGAGGAAAGGCTTAGAACTGGAGTGTGTGATGCTTTGTCCAGGGGTCACTTATAAAACCACGGTGTTCCTTTTCAGTACAAGACCCTGCCTGGAAAGGGCTGCTTGCAGTATGAAATCACTTCTGTCTGAGACAGCAAGCATTGCGAATGCGAAGTCAACAAATGTCTTAGAAATTTGGCTGTGCAAAGATCCACAGACTCCTGGAAATGGGTGGCCTGTTTTCTCTGTCTCTAGCAACCTGGTGGACCTGACAGTCCCTTGCAGGGGTGGTGGCTGCCTCGCTGGTCTCCTAGTCTATTCTGGGATTCTCTCACCAGGTGGAATTCAGGAACTTTTTTTTAAAAAACCATCTCTTCTTCTATTTTCCTCCACAGATCATATTTCCTTTTATAAGAAAAATCATCTTTTGCTGAGATAGGGATGAATACACCTTATTTGAAATGACAGTATAAAATGTGTCATAAAAGATTCTATAGGCAAACAATGTATTCAAAACTGAAAATGAGCAGCATTTATATGGAAATTCTCAGTCCTCCAACCAGCTGGCTGAATGACCTTGGGTTAGTCACTTAACTTGTCAGTATCAGTATCTTCGTCTATCAAATGTACACAATGCTTTCTTGTCTCTTGGGGCTAATTAGAATCTACATATTGCAATGGACTCCAAAAATGCCCACTTCAAACTCTAATAGTCTATAAATACCACATGGCTGGCTATAGGAAGGCATAGCATCATTAGAGTCTGTTTGGCTTTGTGGTTGGAAAAATGAGGACACAGGACCATGAATGAGTTACCCAAGAGTCTGAGTCAGGCTGTTAGGCAGTGCAGAAGGAAGCCTTCATCTGAGCACTCACTCATTACTTCCTGTACGGATGTTGTTGTGCCCACGTAGAATTGAGTGGAGACCTTAGCCACACTGACGGCCGATCTGAACCTCTTTGAATGGCTCCAGGAATTCCAGTCAATAAACAGGAACTGGCTTGCTTGTCTGTACGTTCCTCTCAAATTGGTTGAAATAAATCCTCAGCATTTGATTTTCTGACCTGGTTCTCAGCTACTCAGCACCAGCCCGTGGCCTGGCATTACGAGGAATTTTCCAGTCTGTCAGGTGGAAGTAAGCCAGTCTTGCCACCACGGAGGGGAGCAGCGTATGGAGACAAAATCCAAGGAGACAAGGAGGGTTCTGAGGCCTAAGAGAAGTAGAATTCGGTAGCAGCAAGTCTGGATTGGTTCAAGGGGGAGGATACTGAAACATCAAAAATAGACCATCCCAGGGAACAGGGCCACTCTGCCTCAGAGCACAGAGATAGCTAAAGAGCAGAACACTCCACGTCCAATTCTTCTGGGCACGATCAGCTGGTATAGCCAGGAAGAGACAGATGGGAGCATTTTAGGGCCAGGAAAATGGGCCTCCCTCCTGCCGGGATGGAACAAGTGCCGAGGAACTGATAGAAACACAATAGTGATGAAAGGAGGTGAACTCTGAGGGCAAATCAGTGTCCAAGTAGCAGAGAACAGAAAAGCAGGACACAGTTAAAGCAGGTCCTTCAACAGGAAGCACTCATTCCGAGATAAAGAAATACTCAGGGTGCGTGGAGACCATGTTCCGTCCTACCCAGCTCTGGGTCAGGCTGTCCTTATTCTTCCAGACAGAAAGTCCCAAGTCTGACAACAGGTGGCAGGTTATAGCCATTTAGCCCCAAAATCAAGTCATTGGTTAAAATTGTGGCCAAAAAGCAATGTGTTATATAAACTCATGGAGACTTGAGCAGCATGCACACGGACAGGTTGAAACCAGATGGGTTCCTAGCACTGAGAGAGGAAGTAGACACAGGCCCTCCCCCTAACCAATAAGCTATCTTCAATTGAGAGCCACTGGCAGAAGGGGAAAAAGCAGTTTTCCCCAGTGGAGTTTCACTGGGTATGCCAACCATACCTTGAGGCAGGCCCAATGCCCAAGAGCAGTTGGCCAACACAAAATCAACTCAATGGTATTTTTGAAAGATTTTTGTCTTATTTTGCTTTGTTTGGACATTTTTTTTTCTTCTTGCTGGTATTGTTTGTTTGTTCATTTATTTTTGTTTTGTGTATGCTTGGTTTTTGTCTGCCTTTTGAATATAAGGTTGGGTGTGTAAGGAGGTGGGAAGGATCTGTGAGAAAGTGGGGGAAGGGGAAAACATGATCAAAACATACTGTTCAGGAAATTTTTTTCAATTAAAAAATGTTCTAAAAAGTAATGTGTGTTATGCAGCGTGGAGGGTAGGGCAAGCCTGAGGTTTGGGAAGGACCCAGGACCTGCCAACTAAACAGAAGTGGGATGACGCATCAGGACCGGTGAGCAGCAGGAATTACTTGATGAACAGCCACATACCCACACTTTACTAGGTTTGGATTGATCTTAAGACTAGGCCACGGCTCAGGCCTGAGATGCTGAGGCAGTGATCAAGCTGTGGCCTGTTGGGGTTGTCCTTAAGTATAGAACCAAAACAGGGGTGGAGTAGCTCAAAGATGGTTCTTCATGCTCCCGTGTCTATCCCTTACCTTGCTCTCACTCTCCTGAGACTGACAAACCAGAGCGGGGTTTGTAAACGACTCTGTATAACTGGAATATAAAGATGAGCAGGAGACACTACCTGGTTGGCTTTCATATGGTCGCCGCTACCCTGGCCATTCATCTCCCAGCAAAGAAAAGCTGTCCTGTGTTACACTGAGATTTTTAATGGATGGCTACATCAACATTGGAAGATGAGAAACTGTTAAAAATGACTAGTGCTCACAAATAACACAATGACAGCCTATCCAGTATTTATTCCCAGATTTATTATGTGAATTGATTCCTTATTTAATCTGAGATTTTATTTGTGGTGGTGGATTCAAGAGGGACACAGCCATGCTGTGTTCTTGATTTTGGAATTCCGATGTGCGAGCCTCTATGAGCTCTGCCATTTGCCACAGCATGGTGGATTTAAGTGGCTACCAAGGCACACCGATGCTTGCCATGTCTTTTGGAACCTTAAAAACAGTGTTTGGTGACTTGCTGCACTTCTATCTTGACATACGATTTTGCTTTATGAAACACGGAAGACGATACATTTTATATTTAGGAACCATTTGGCAGGGAGGCTGTTGGAGTAAAATTTAATTGATTTACTCCCCTCTGTAGTTTTTGAAGAAATAGTATGTGAATCCAGATTAGGTAGCACCATGTTTTTGTTTTTAATAAAAACATGTTTTTTGTTTTTTGTTTTTTTTATAAAAAGGAATTTTTACTTGCCTAGGCCGTGAGTCTTACCTACCCTTGACACTTTCCTTTATGTTATTCTCACAGACAAATATTAGCATGTTTTAGCTGTCTTTGTGGTGAGACTTTCATTTCCTCCTCCCCTTGTCCGTCACCACAGCTGGCAATGTTCTTCTGCTCCCAGGTCTCCTTTCCTGCCCATCACCCCGCCCCCCCCCCCCCCGAGCCAGAGCCTTAGTGTGAAAATCTGTGGTGTTCTGCCACTCCCAGCGTTTTATACAGAATTATTCAAGCCTTGTAAGAGAGCACTTGAGGTGCTAGTCCAAAATTATCTTTCTAACTTCACTTCCTGTCCCCCTCCCATTCCCGTCGCACACAGAGTCTGCGGCACTAGCTCTATTTTTCTGATTAGTCTACCATGGTCTTCATGTCTGTCGGAGCATGCCGCTTTCTCTGCCTAAAAGTTCTGTAGTTGTTGACTCTTTAAGCATACACTTAAAGGGCTGGTTCAGAGGCTACTTTTGTGACACATTCCTTGATTCCCACAGTTAGTGAAGCCGGACCTCCAGAACGCCACTTCCTGCATTGGAAGTATGTCTGTGCTGATAATGTTTAATGCTATTCTTAGTGACGATTGGTCTGTGGACCTGTCCCTTCCATCTGCCTAGGATTTATTCAATAACAACAGCAGTTCACTGCTCGTTTACCTTTGCTTTTACACTGTGCTCTCAACCTTCAGGGTTAGTACCATCTCTGACACACAGTCAATGTTCAAGAAACTCGGGTTTGGAATGAGTGGTTTTATTGCATGAGATTTCATGCATCTCTTAGGTTGAGCTTTTGGCCTCTTTGCTAAGGGAAAATCTTGCTGTCAGTTGTAACTGTTAAGAGTAAACTTTTGGGTCTAGTTTTTGGCCATCTCATCCCTCTGGCTCTATACTGCTTTCACAGCAGACATTCAAGTCTTTTTCTTTGCTCTTTTATGGCAGTCTGAGACTCCTAGACATTTTAACTAAACAAAACTAAGTTTCTAGGAACGGTCCAATAATCTGTCAGTAAATACCCTCTGCCCTTCCTTGTTCCCTTTTTTTTTTTCTGTTTCTCACACAGCCACCATTGCTCTAAAGCTTTTATCATTTTTTTTTTTAGCTTAAACTTTTCATTAGACACAGGCCATTTCTCCCTGTCTCCTCATCTTCCGAGACTGTAAATTATCCTGTTACTTCATTTGTAATGGGAACATATTTATTTTCTGTGATGATGGCTCCCCTGAGTCTTCCTTTTTCTTAGCTACATAAAGTTAACTTCCTCAGTGGCGAATTAAGGACAGATTACAAACAGCCTGGGAACCAGGCTCCGTCACCACAGGGGCCGCCTACTCAGCCTCCTTCTGTTCAGTCATGGGAGAGAGAGAGAGAGAGAGAGAGAGAGAGAGAGAGAGAGAGAGAGAGAGAGAGAGAGAGAGAGAGAGAGAGATCCCTTTCTCCAGCAGTAACTGTTGGTGTCTGATCTTGAATTCTCTAGGCTCTTTCCTCCTTCTCCTCCTCTTCCTTCCCCTACCCCAGCTGCCTACCATCTCCTCCTACACCCAGACCAGCAGTGACTGTACTCCAAGACTCCCCCTTCTTCTAGCAGTTTCCATAGCAACAGAAAATGTTGGTGGGAAGCAAAGATGCTGAACTGCAACTAGTGTTGGGGCTGGGGGGAGGAGGAGGAGGAGGAGGAGGAGGAGGTGAAATGTGGGCCTCTCTGGAGGTTTCAGAAGAGGGAAAGGGAAGCACCTTGGGGTTGGCAGGCTGGGGAGAATGCAGCCAGGGGAGAGGTGCTCAAGAAAGGACAGAGTTCAGGGAGAAAGAACACTGGCAAGTGGAAATTGCCTTGGTTAGGAAACCGAAATAGGAAGACTTATAAAAAGTAATGGAGAAATACATATATTGATTCAGAGGTTGTGTTAAGTAGAACACTGACAATAGATGATAATTTTGAGGGGCAAGTCGTGGAAGGCAAGAAGAGTAGTGGTTAAAAAAAGTAGTGGGGGTGCTCAGAGCTTAGTAATAATAATATATTTACATGGAAAATAACAAAACGATGACATCAGACCTGGATTTGTAATGGGCATGTCTTCTATGAGCTCATGGAGTTATAAGTATTTACCTAAAAAATCTACGAGTGAGGATCAAGGAAAATACAGTACATGAAACAGATACTCTCTGTGTGCAAGGTAGATTAAAAAAAACAGTTTAGTTGGGGAATGGTATTTTAAATGGGGTTCAGAGCTAAAATTACCACTGAAAATTCACCCAGAATTGTGAATTATTATATATTTTCTCTCAAAATGATTTCCAGTTTTGCAGTGTGATGCCTTGCTACCACGTGTCTAAGCCCATGGTTCATATGTGCCTGCTACTACATGTCTAAGGCCATGGTTCATCCATGATCTCCAATTACCATGGGCCTGAGCCCATGGTTCATACATGATATCCCACTACCGTGTGCCTAAGCCCATGGCTTATACATGTTACCCCACTACCATATGCCTAAACTCATGGTCTTATAGCAGTACTCAGTGCTTGCACTTTCGTCATTCAGGACCACCCCAGGCTTCCAGTGAATCTTTCCGCATTGCTTGTAGAGAAGCCTCTTCTATTTGCTCAGGTCACAGTAATGTTGGCCTTATCACTTCCCATTTCTCTTCCTTTCCCTTGAGTTAGGAGGTTGCCACAGAAACTGCGTTGCTTGCCCACAATCCCATGTACAGTGGTTCACAAATCTTTTCTGAATCAATCTATGCCACTACTTCCTTCAGAACTGTTCATCGAGAACTGACAGGAAACCAACTAAGGAGATGCCTAAGGACCTCTAGGCTGCACTTCTGCTCTCCTTCTTGTGCCTCCTACAGCGGTGGTGATGGGCGAGCAATGCTTGAACATTGCTTAAATGATGTCCTTATGCTCTACGGAGATGGACTCATATAAACCCCACTTCAGCCCAGCGGGAGAGGGAGAGGTGTATGGTTTGTGTCCTATCTGTTTTTATGCATGCAAGCTGAGGCACAGAGGTACAGAATGCCTGAATTTGAATTATAGTTGGATCTATGTCTTATTAATCATCATACTGTGCTACTTCTGTATCTGAAAAATAATATTGGGGCTCCTTGAGGAACCTGGGCTTGAACACATTACTACTGATTTTCATATACAGCTGTTTCCCCCCCTTGCAGAACGTAATTTAATGAAAATATAGAAGTCTTAGCTTCTATTTCAAGGTACCTACTGAACACATTGATTTATCTTCTTGTATGTTTGTTTCAGATTCTGAAGAAAAGCTGGGAAAAAAATGTCATAATCTCACAACAATGAAGACAACTGTAGAAAAACAATATAAGTGTGAGAGACCTGACTACATTTTTAGTCAGGAAGAAAGGGAAAACGCTGGCCCATGCAATAGGGCAGAAGCATCCCAAAACTGAAGTGTTAAGCAGACAATTTCAGCCAACAGAAGCATCTGGGTTTGCTCACTGGAGCATCCGGGCTTTCACTCTGAGGAGACAGGCTGGTGGAAGAAATCGGCAAGTGGGGCAGAAGAGGAGAAAGAATTTTGAAGTCTGTGCTTTTAGTAGTTGCCTATCTTTTCTACCTATCTCCCTCCAAAGACACACACACACACACACACACACACACACACACACACACACACACACACACACACACACACAGAGAGAGAGAGAGAGAGAGAGAGAGAGAGAGAGAGAGAGAGAGAGAGAGGTCAGACAACTATCTTCTCTTTTCTTGTCAATATAAAAATAGAAGATTACTTTCTGAAACTTTTTGTAAGGTCCTCCCAGGCGAGGAATCCAGAGTAGCAGAGGCAGTGTGGGCTGCGGGGTGCCCTGCTCACTACTGTGGACACATAGCTTTCTGCAACACAAAACCTGGAAGTCAAAACTGTGCTTATGAACAGAGCTTCCAGATTGCTTTTCCATGGCCTCTTTCTAAAACATGACTAGAAAACCACTCGTTGCCAGAGAATGGAACATGACCGACAAAGACGAAGCTAAAAGCAAAGCACTTAACAAACAACTCCAGAAACCAGTCAGGAGTTTCACAATGAGCACAAAGCCTGCGCTGCTTGGTGGCTCACAACGAGAAAAAAAGAAAAGTGTGTCCCGAGAAAGGAACAGAAAATAGAAAGCTTTGTGGAATTGGAAATACTACTGAACACATAGTTTTCTCTCTCTTTTTTTTAAATGGTATCCCCCCTCCTTCCTTCTTTCCCTCCCTTCTCTCCCGCCTTCTTTCATTTCTTCCTTCCCTTCCCTCCTATCCTCTCCTGTTCTTTTCTTCCTCACTTTCTTTCCTTCTCTGTCTTGTTCCACATATCCCGCCTCTTTTGTACACTGCCTTAATTGCCCAGATTGGCTTGAAACTTGTCGTCATTCTAGCCCCGCCCCTTAAGCGGTGTATAGCCAAGCCCATTAAAGATATACATGTGGTATATATGCATATACACTATACACATATAGTGCATGTCTCTCTCTACATATATGTCATATATAGTGCATTTCTATAAGCATTTTAAATATACACTACCACACCGGGCTGTTAAATCCTTTTTCTGTGTGTTGCCTGGGTGGCCGCTAGTCTCGTGCCACACGCAGATGGCGACCGAATACTTGAAATGTGACAAATGAGATGAAGGAATTGCGTTTCTCAGTGAATTTGAACTTAAATAGTAACACATGCAGCTAGTGGCTGCTATACAGGGTGACGTAGCTCTAGGGCAGCCCAGTGGTTTCTAACTACTCCCTCTTGGAAATCTGATGCTCCAGGTTTTGAGGCCACTGTTAAGTCATCAGTTCTTCTGGTGCCTCTGTATTCTTCAGTTTAATGATTATAAGCAAACTCCTAAGAGATAAGATTAAAAAAAAAAAATCAAAAGAAATAGCAAGATGCTGAAGAGATGGCTCAGTGGTTAAGCCATTTTTCCTGCTCTTCCACAGTACAAGTTCAGTTCCCAGAACCAGCATTAGGCAGCTCACGCTTATTTTTAACTCTAACTCCAGGGGCTCCAACATCCGCCCCCCCCCCCCAGCATCCATGGCACTGTCTCATACACATGGTATTGACACAGAGAGAGACCTGTATACACGTGAAAGGTAAGTTTCATGGTTACTTCCATGTTCCTAGCTTGGATAACTCAATGGCGGTGACAAGGTCACCATCTTTATGAATGCTTGGCTTCAGGAGAGGCAAGCAGAGAGCTTTTCTTCTTGACGTGGGTTCCTCACCTCAGCAATGACTGGCACAGAGGCAGAGAAACACTAGGCCATCCACGGAGGTTAGGCACCACTCGGGTCTCAAGTATTATGCCATGAAAGCAGAGGAAGGCAATGCCGAACTCACAGCCTCTGAATTTGTGCACTAAGACTCATTCTGCACCACACCGCAGATGGAGGCAGCCAGGAGAGAACAGACAATAGAAGTCCTCATGTCTCCTGCCAGGAGGTCAGTAAATACCATCAGACATTGATAGACCAAGGGCCCGGGAGTACATATGCCATATGGAGAAGCTGCCAGAAGGACAAGGCGCAGACATGTTTGAGGTAGTGCTTCTGGAGGGTGAGGCTGGGCTAGGGAGAAGATGCCACAGGCTATGTTCATGTTTTATCTGCATACCTGTTTTGCTGCTTAACATTTATATATGCTTTAGCTCAAAATCATTATTATTATTTTTAATGTGCTCTGTTCTGTCACCATCACTCTGGAAGTCCCTGCCACAGTTAGTTGTTGAAGTTGTCTTTCCCGTTATTATCCTTGTGTCTACGTGGACCAACTTCTGAGAGAAGATGAGGTTAACCAGGTAATTAGCCAGCCACGGGCATCCATTCACCTCTTGCCAACTCCCCACCTCAGCCGTCTCTTTTCCAAGAGTCTTCTGGGAACACGGACATGAGAAAGCCCTTATTTAGGGCTGCCATTGTCTTGGATGTATAGTGACAGGAAACAGAGGAAGCTTAATTTTTTACCATCTAGGCTTCAGTTCTAGACTGCTGTTGAAAGGCGAAGTGCTGATTACAGCTTTTAGCAGAAACTGTTTTCTCTGCGCCACAGAGCGGTCTTGTGAACTAGTATCAATAAAAACGCTTCCTAACAGGATCTCTGACACCAAAAGTCCCCACTGACACCAGAGTAATTATCATCCCTGGACTCGAGGCCTCGTCAGGCCACATAGATAATCACCTACAACTGCAGCCGGCGATTAGCCAGTCAGTCAGCTGACAGCGGGCACTCCTGGGAGGTTCTGCGGGGATGACAAGATGGAGAGGCCCCTGCAACATCTCTCTCTCCAAACCCTGAAAACTAACAGGCGCCAGGGGTTGTGCAGGAGACGGAAGGCGAGGCATGGATGCCAACAGAGGGATGGAGACAAACATGGCAGTCCCCATGCAGGTGCTGAGCAGGCTGGATCCTGCTCGGCTTCCCAGATCAGGCATGCTCAGGGTGGTATGAAGCGGGCGGTGTCCACTCTCTGTGGTGATATTTGGGGTGAAGTGTAATAACACCGCCTAGCTCAAGATTATTTTCTTTCATTTTTCACTCCTGAATACTGACTGGACCCAGCTACTGGAGCTCTGCTATGTGTCGCCCCACTCCTCCTCCACTTTGTTTAGGACCGCCATGCTAATTGCAGGTATGTCCACTTGCCAGAAGAGCTGCACCCTGTGCCTTGGTTTGTCAGCCAGCACATCTTTCCCAACCTATCAAGGACAAAGTGGTATGTTCGTATGACGATGTCATAATGAAACCTGCTGTTTTGAATGCCTACTTAAAAAAAAAAAAAATAAAGACTTCATGTAAATTTCTGCTGTGGAGCTTAGCCCGAGTCCCTCAATTATAGTTGCAATTAGTTACAGAGCTGAGGGGCATGCATCCCTTTATGTCTATTTCTCTAGTGGATGGCAATCTTTGTGAGAGGAGGGACCATGTATATCATCATGAGAAAATAATTTGAATAGCTAATATATATAAAGCCCATAGAACAGTAGTGCCTGGAGTAGAAGTAAGACATTTATTATTGTCACCCTCACGACCAAACTCATAAGGTTTCCATATTATCTGGCACATGGAAGTGGCTACAGAGCAAATATTTCTTCATTTGGATTTTTTGGAACAGTCTAGAGGAACTGAGTTTTATTGTTGGGGAGTCAAGCAGCAGTCCTGGGTGCAGGCTTGTGCTTTAGTGTTCCCAGGGCTCAGTGAGTATCTGAAAAGAACAGAGGGTCAGGTGGACAACAAGTACGGTGTGGGGGGGGGGGGACCCCAGCATGCTCTAATGACATGAGCTATAGAAGGTAGGCTTTCCACTGGCTCTGAGATGGAAACCTCAGTCCTTAGAATGGTGGCTGTGGTGGTTGGTACCGTTAACCTAACAAGAGTGAGTGTTGGCTAGAAAACATGTATGTGAAAGCATCTTTCGACTGGGTTAATCGAAGTGGAAAGACCCACTCTGTGATTGACATGGTCTGATGGCCTTGGATTCTGGGCCTAATAGAAAGGAGAAAGCAAGCTGAGTGCAAGCAGTCTCTGTCCTCTGCTTCCTGGCTGTGGATGCCAGGCAGGTAGTCACCTCATGCTGGCCATGCCACAACTTCCCTGACATGATGGGATAGACCCTCAACTGTGAGTCCAGATAAATGCCTCTTTCCTCCAGATGTTTTCTTCAGACATTGGAGAACATTGACTAACACCTTCTGTTTGGGAGAAACACCCATTGTAACCAGTAAATTCCTTTTCATCAACATTTGCTAGAAATAGCCAGTAGATCAGCCACAGGCAGACGTTGCCTTGCTTATTGCCCTTGCTGCCTGGGTGTGCGAAGCACACGTGTGTGCTGTCATAGGGTAAGATGTCCCTCCACATGGTGCATTCGTAGGGCAAGAACCACGATTTTGCAAGAGAGGGAGCATTTTCATTCAGAGAAGCATTAGATGACCCTGGGATGGTGCCCTGTCCAGCATCCCCTTTGTTTTTCAAATACTACCTACCTTTGGACAGGACATCTGGACCTCGTTTGTTCTAGATCTCGTTCATTGTTCACAATCGTTCACCCCATCCCTCAGCGTCTACACTAATATCACTTAAGCCCGTGTCTGTCACAGAGAGCCTTCTCTGAGCGCTCCAGATGACAGACACCTCTTCCTTCGAACATAACCAGTCACGGAGATATGGCATTCAGTCTTCCCATTGTTACAGCCAATGACATAAACACACACTGTTGACTTCCGTCACTGCTCGAGTGTGCAGTGCTACTGAGCAGTCAGGAATGGCAGACTTGGCTTCCTGAGTGCACTGTAGGCTCTTTAAGCAGACACTGTATTGTGATTCTCTGGAGTCCCTTCCACAGCTATCGCTGGTAGATGAATAGAGTGTGTGCACACTTCATTCCCCTATGAACAAATAGGTGCACCTTCCCCAAAATCCATTACAAAAGATTTTCCTGAAACTTTCACCAAAAAATGTTCTGCTTTTTACTTCAGATTGCCAACGCATCCTGAAGGACTAAAGATCCAGATATGCAAAAAACAGGTTTATATTTTAAAATGCTACAACACATTTCACATGTTTTATAGTATGCGAATAGTGGAATGCACGTTAGATTATTACTCCTTGGGGACAGCACTAGTACATCCCTATGCACTCAAGCATTCCTATGCAAATTATTGTGCAGGGATGGAGAGCTCAGTGGTTAAGAGCACCAGATGTTGCCCAAAAGGATCTAGGTTCAGTTCCTAGAGTCCATATGGTGGTTTGCAACTATCTGTAATTCTAGTTGCAGAGAATTTGGTATTCTTTTCTGACCTCATTGGGTACCAGGCATGTACTTGGTGCACATACATACATGCAGGCAAAAGCTCATACACATGAAATTACATGAATAAATTAAAAAAAATTAAATAAAGATTATCGTAATCTGAGCAGCTTTAGTTAGGAGGACATTTTATAATGACTGCGTGTACCTGAGCGGGTCAGAACTAGAGATGGTCTAGTTCTCTGGGTGACCTACAGTATTCTGCCAGTGACTTGCACTACCGGAAGGTCATGAGCCCAGTGTCTTACTTTTCCAGGTGTGCGCACAGCCAGTTCATCAAGCTCGGCTGTGAGTATGAGTGGGAAAAGATGGTGCAGCTTCCCGATGGCCTTTAGCGTTGCTTGGTATGAGGTCACTGAGGCGGGCAGGTTCTGGATGCTTTGATGTTCCTAGGACCGTTCAGGTGACCCTCTGCCTCGTTTCCAGTGTACTCCGAGGGTGAGAGCAGTGGGGTCTTGTGCAAAGAACTTGTGTGCCTCGCCGCACTCTGTGCTGGTTCGTCAGTGATTCTAAAGTGCTTTGCAAGCTCAAGGGGGGCAGATTCTCTCATTGTCAGGATTCATTGCCTGCCAGAAGCACCCGGCTGGCCTTAGTCTAGTTCTTAACATCACCTTGCAAACTAGGTAGGACTATCTCCAATTTTCACATGAGAAATGATGTCAACGAAGGTTAAGTGACCAGTCCACATTCTCACTCCAGGTAGAAGACAAAACCACGCTATGGAGATGATTCTATGCCTTAAAGTGCCTCTGTCTTCCCAATTCCTACTTTTCCTATATAACCTGATGACTGTGGATCTAAAATAAGCGTCCCCCGTGGTCTTATAATGCTAACCCATCTTACTAATAAAACACCCCCCTATTTTCTGATAGCCCACTTCCTCTTGGTCTTCATGTATCCCAGGATGGCCTTGAACTGCCAATTTCCCTGATCTATCTCCCAAGTGCTGGGATTATGTGTACCTAGCTTTAAGGAAGTGCTGGAGCCTGAACCTAGGACTTTGTGCTACCTAAGGATTATACCAACTAAACTATATCTGCAGCCCCGAGGCGGCCTTTTAAATAGCTCCTCTATCCTCAAATCTCCGTTACTATCATTATAACTCACCAGAAAATGCAAAGCATCAAAGGAAACACAGCTCTACCGTCTGCACATCTACCAGACAAGCCAGTGGTCATCCTCCATGTCTTCCCTTCAGTTGGAGAAGAGATGTCCTTACTACTGACCAGTGCCTCTGCTTGTCTCTGAATCCTAAGCCTTCCCACCACCATTCTTTCAACCCATTAAAGTGTTGGAGAGAGCGGGGATACAAGGCATATACCTAAACATAATAAAGGCTATATACAGCAAGCCAATAACCAACATCAAATTAAATGGAGAGATACTCAAAGAAATTCCTCTTTCTTCTCCAACGCTCTGCTCTTCTTCTCCGTCATTCTGTTCAATACCTAAACGTGTCTCCAGTCTCTCCTACTTAAAACACTTGTATGAATCACCTTTTAGCTGCCAGCTTACTTCGGTGCTTCCACCATCTGGTCCCCAGCACGTCCTTTACTAGCTGTCTGCTACTTCTTCGGTTTCTCCTCATGGACTGTGCGCAAGCCAAGGTTTCTGTGCTTCCAACACCAGTGGTTACCTTTCTAGTTCCACATGACTTCATCTCTCATCCACCTTTTACCCACTCAATTACTTTTCCTGAAAGGAGGTTTGCAGGAAAGGTCATCGCCGGCTTAGGCACTGAGTTTGTGGAGCCATGAGACTATAGAAGAAGGTACAAAAGAGCATCAAGGATGCAGGTAGGAGTTAGAGAGGCTCACAAAGGAGACAGAGAAGTACAGCCCTGGGATGGGAGATGCTCAAGTGACACACACCCAGGAAAGAGACAATGGCCAAGAGAATCACAGATCATAGGTGGATAAGGTTAATAAGGACTAGAAAGCTGAAATTGGATTTGGGCAGTTAGCAGTACACGGCTGGTCATCACTTATAAATAACTTCAGGTCCAGCAGAGGCTGATGTCACCAAGCCTGACTTACTGAACTGAAAGGCAAGCCAGGGAGTACAGACATTTCTTCTGAGAACCTTTGTTATAAAGGGAAAAAATAGTAAGAGGACCGGCCCAAGGGCAGAGAGAGCTGGAAGGGGAGAGTTTTGAAAAGAAATAGGCTATACCTAACCTTTTTTTTAGAGATCATAAAGAGGAAGGCTTACCTAACTCTAAAGCAGTTCTGCCACAACTAAACATAGAATCTAGTTCTTCTGCCACCCAGATTTAGACCATACATGTAAAGCACACTCCACATTTAACATGGCTCTATTCTTTCTACCATGTCATAACGACTCAGTACGATGTCAGAACGACCAGGAAATTGACGAGATGCATTTTCTGACTCTGATGGACCATTCACCCCACTTTTCTCAAAAGAGCATCACTGAAACCCACCCACCACCTCTTAAGTGGCTGAACTGGCCTAGATGATCTCTTGCCTTTGGGCTTTTGAAAGGCTAAGGGGTATCTGGAACTGATGTTACCAGCTTGGATGTTACTACTAAGTTTGTTCCAGGGCAGCAGATAAGCAGAAAGACTATGTCATTATTCACGCCCAGTGAAGCCCAGATGCTCAGCTTCCTCTTTATGGGACTATGCTTTTCTGATTTAAATAATGTGGACTATGACTCTTATCAATAAACTTGATGTATTTTAGTTTCTAGGACTTGAATTCAAAGATCACCTTCAAATATATAGAAGAACAAACCCATTTTTTTATTCTTGCCAGCCATATAAACAGACATTGGCCAATAAGCACAAGATGTCTTACAACTCTTTATATGGAAATCCTGATTAACTTTGCCCAATAAAAGGAAGATAAAAACAAAACAACCTGAAACTTAATTCTATGGACTGACTGAAGTAACAGAAATCAATGAACTGATGTTCAGAAACCTGGGACCAAATCATTCATTTAATTTTCTTGCCTCCTCTATAACCCACTAACTAGTGTCTTAAGGGCTCTTATTTCTCAAAGTTATTTTAACTCGTATGGTCTTAAGTGACTGGATACTTCCTAATTCATATGACAGACATGGGTCAGCTTACAGAATCTAGTAAGAAGGTAGCAAGGGGATTGCAGTGATCTGTGGGGTATTGTCACCTTGTCTTTCTTGCCTGGGTGGTTTTCCGGATCAGAACATATAGCTACTGGTAACTCATTACACCTTAGAAACAACTGCTACCTGAGGACAGATCATGTCTTCCGTGAGCACTGCTGCTGTGAGATGTACTATCCCCAGTAGGTATGAGATGAATGACTCAACTCAACAGGCTTCACAGTCCCAGGCAAATCTGGCTTAAAATTCTCCTGTAATTTTGTAACATTGTGTATGGTGAGAAACATTCTTATGTCTGAACCAAGTCCCTTTTTTTTCTTTCTTTCTTACCTTTCCTCTTGGAACTCTTTTGAGTCGCTATCTCCCCAAGAACAAGAGTTGTTCATGCTCTCCTGCTTGTCCAGATTCCCACTTTCTGAGTTTGTCTATCTATGATGTTCCTAAAACTACTAGAAACTTTTGGACTCAAACTAACCCAGGGTTGACTTTTGGCTTTAATTTAGTTAACCAACTATTTTTTTATTATAGCCATGCTTAGTGATATGGGGAACAATAAAGGATTCATATGTACACATTTATTGAGGGTCGCTACTAATTTAATTATGCCATCCCCAAACTGACATGTTAAACTCCTAGGACTTTAGAGTGTAAACCTTATTTTGGAGATACGGTGTTTATGGAAGTAATCAAATCAAATGAGGTCATTAGGCTAGTCTATAAGCAAGTGTAACTGCCTTCCTTACAAGAAGAGAAATGTGCACAGAGTCATGCAAAGACACAGAAGACAATGTCAAAACATGGGGTAAGGTGGCTATATTCAAGGAAACAGGCCCCCACATAGCCTTTCCTCAGAGTCCTCGGCAGAATCAACCCTGATGATGCCTTAAGCTTGGATCCACTCTGAGGCAACTGTGGATGGACACGAAAGTGAACACTTGCTTGACAACACAGATTCTGCCTTGGTTAAAGCACTGACTGGTCTTCTTAAGAAATAGTGGGGAGGGGATGGAAAAGTAAGATGTAGTGAGATAATAAAAGAGTAAACCTATTGAAGACAGGATGGAGCTTTGAGAGTGGAACCAATAATTCCTGGGTGCCTTCAGTTGAAACATTTTCTGAAGAGGCGAACGAAGACTAACTACAGTCAGAGAGGGTGCTTTTCATCACATAGAGAGAGCTGGCTTTGTCCTCATGACTCTGCTAACAGTTTTCTCAAACCATGTTGAGCCTTGTTCTCTTCATTTATAATAAATAGAGACATACTAACATTTATTGATAGATGTGAGAACTACATTGGTTAATTTATAGGAACCAGTATACTACTTAAAACATTCTATTCATCAATGTTGAAGAACTACCATTATGCCAGGCAGTGTGCTAAGCTTTGGGAATACAAATGCAAATAATGGACAATCTATTCCTTTAAGAAACTCCTCTCTAGGGTAGAGACAGAGATCTAAACAGATTAAAATAATCGCAAAAGAACATAAGGACTATCCCCGGGCTAAAAGGAGAGCACTGTGGGTGCACTGTGGGTGCACTGGGAAGGGAGAGCTGGCCCCCTAAGAGACAAGGTAGCCTCAGGAACTATTTCCTCCAAGAAAAGATGCTTAAATGGATTTGAGAAAAATCGGGTGAAGAAGGCAGGGAAAGGGATTCCACACAGAGAGAAGACAGACTTGCTTTACAGCTGTGTTTCTCTAGATCTCAAGCCTCTTCAGTCGCTTGCTGAAAATACATTCTAGTCTACAAAACACCGTCAAACTCCTGAAGTCCGCATCTTGCTCTGACTGTCTTCAGCAACATGCCGAGGCTATCTTTAAACAAACAGAGCCTCAGAATCCCTTCCTGTAGCCATCTGCCTGTTGCCTGCCTGCCCCCACCCAACGCCTTCTCCTCCTCCTAGCCTTCTCCTTACTTGCTTGCTTCTGCTTTCTTTCATTAGATGATTTAGAGGAAAGCTCATTTCTAACTGTGGGGCAGGGCAGCCAACTATGGCCCAAAGACTAATCTGCCTGTCCTAATACGTAAAAATTTTACTGGAACAAAACCAAACCCATTAGTATTCATATCATCTATGGTCATTTTATTGCAACAACAGAGACAGAGAGACTCGTTCACAGAGACCATACATCTTGCCTTTCCCACAGATTCACAGTCTGGTCCAATATTTATGTAGGGTGGAATTGTATGGTGACTCTTGGCAGGGACTGGTGTGCGCAAAGCCAGGCAGTGAAGAAAAAGCCTGGAATTCAGTTTCCTACTACATGGGGAAGGAAATAAGAAGAGATAAGGGCGGAGGACTAGCTGCATCCAGCTCACCGGGGATCCCAAATATGAGAGTCGTGGTGTGGATTTCGGAAACATCTTACCATCTCCTGCATATAAGAACCTCTGAAGGGTTTAAGCACTTTGGATGAAAGCGAACCTGTGCAGCCGGGGTCACTCTGGCTTGCAGCTGCAGCTAACATTTATTTGTTGGGCGTTTCTTTTTATGCCAGATCTGGGCTAAACGCTTCGTATAAATACACGCACATGGAAGTGCGTAGTGAGCGGCTGCCTGGACAGTGCTGGAAACCAGGTGTAAAGACGTAAAGCAAGGCAGGCAGACGTGGATCTCAGAGCATGTCAGGAAAGCAGAGGATCCCGAGTGGATACACAGGGACAAGCAGGAGAACAGAGTGTGGGCAAGGGCAATGTGATGTCCCATAGCCAGGGCCAGGAGGTAAGGAGTGGAGACACAGGACCTCAGGAGCTTAGAAGGTTAAGAGAAATGAAGTGAGGGGGGCGTGGGTGAGAGTTTGTGGAGAAGCGGATCAGGGCTGACTTGGAAGAGAGCAGTTTGTATGGGAACAGGGCTGGATTACAGAGAGGTTAGGGAGGTCACAGCCACTGAGCGAGTTGCTTGGGAGATCTACTCTTCTGAAGAGGAAAGGAAATATAACTCTAGCTGAATTTCTTAAAATTACTCTGTAACTCAGCACTTTCAGTAAGCTTTTAGAGTCGTGATGCAAATTCCTCATCCCAAATATCTGGTCATTTGAAGCAATTCTGGAGATCAAATTATGCAAATGTGCTCCAATGCCTAAATTAAAGGCTAATTCGTGTGAACATTAGTTAGTAATGGGAGCTACATTACTGGATTATTAGAAAACAGGGCAACATATTTTAATGCTTAAAAATCAAGGTAACTTCCAGCCGAGGAAAAACGTTCCTTTCCATCACCAGATTGGAACTATGGCTGACACCCTCCCCGAGAGTCACTCAGCACGGTCACCCATCCTGACACATGCTCTTCATCTTGGACTTTCTGTGCTGCACCAGCAGTCAGTCCCCTTCCCCGGGCTCTCTTGGCACCAACATTGTGCCCTGCATCTTTGAACGGCTTGAAATATTAAGATAACCATTCCCAAAGAGCATTGCTTCTAGATTCCTCAAGGGACTGATTTTGCAGAGGAGTGTACCAAATCGTAGAAAGACAAGACCGTGCTAATAAGAAGTCTTCATTCCTTCTGTCTCCTCCCACCCCTCCACTGTCGCTGCCACCTCTTATATTTGCAACTAAGCTGTTGTCCAGATTAAAAAGAAATGGCTCCCCTTTGGCAGTGACTGTTAGAGATGAACAGGTATTAAATATCAGTGGTTGAAAAAAGTCTTTTGCAAGAGCAAATTTACCACGACTGTCCGAAATGTGTTTAGGAAATTATAGCGGCTTTTGTACCATAAGGCCACCCACTCGACTCAAATCCCAACCAGCTGTAGAGATGGGGAGGCGAAGGAAACAGGCCATTTTTCTCTTATACCTTTAAATTGCAGAAACTTAACAGATTTGCCTGAAAAGAGTATTTGAGTAAGAAATCATCACGGCAGTGGTTAGTCTCAGCCATTGGGGCAATTTATTTCTGTACTTCACAGGACTAACTTCTTACTTGGATGGTGGTTTGCTAAGACTTAGAAGCTCATTTTTCCTGGCTAGCTGCGAACAGAGCTTTTACTACAGTGAAGTTCTGGAAAGCATGAGAGATCTGTGGGTCCATGTAATTAGCATGTAAAATGCACCACAGACATGGGAGAAAAGTCTCAGTCTGACATGTACTTATCAGCATTCTCTTGATTGCATCCTTTGTTCAGTTCTATCACGGTCAATGGCTCCATGGGTCTCTCTCTGTGTCTAATGGGCACTGCTCACTTTACCCCCTAGTAAGTGCTTTATGAATGCTAGCCACTCAAGTTCACAGAAATGCCACTTTGTGTGGGACTTCCTGTATTGCTTTCATAATTGACTCCATAAAGCTTTCATCCTGAACACTTCAACAATGGTCAAACCCTCCCAAGTCCATAGGTCAACAAGAGACACTGAAGAGAATGACACAATGTAAAATTTCATCCTCCCCTCCTTAAGAATTTACAAATGGAACTGTTGGTTAATGATTGCAGTATATTAGTCCTCCTCCAAGTAATATAAGCCTCATAATACTGCCTCTACCACCAGTCTGCTGTAGGATTGCTAAGCAGGTATTGCTTTCTCCTTGACTTCCGGCTCCAAAAGACTGTTTGGACTTTCCTTTATGCACTATAATTTAATGTCAGAAAAAAAATGGCTGAGTGGCACTGACAGAAAGACGAGGGGCAAGATTCCTATCTTATAGTCTACGTGCATGAAGGAACGCTTGTGAGATGTGCATGCAAATACTCAGGACAACAGTATACCCCGACTAAGGGGAGGGTCATGTTTTGTTCATCATTACATCTCTAGTAATTAATAATTCTTAGCGCATGGAAAAATATTTACGGAGGACTCAATTCCTGAATGAGACAATTAGTAAGCCATACTCTCGTTGTCAAAAAAAAAAAAAAAAGGTTTTTAGTTTATAAACGAGACTGGCAGTACAGCCATGCCAAATCCGCTGCGTTTACAGGTGGATTTCTATGTATATAGCGTTATGTGAGTTGAGAGAAAGGCAAGGGAATCACACACAAAGCAGGCTTGCCGAGTGTCTGTTGTAGTTGAGTAGACAAGGTACACACTCATGTGGGAAGTCAATCCCTAACTCCAGAGACAGAACGATGGCTGCAAAAACACAGACACTACACAAGTTCAGAGAAGACATACCACGACTGACTAGAGTCCTTAAGGAAAGTTATGTAAACAAGACAGGGAGACCTTTGAGAATAAAAAGTACAGGGGCAAAAAGGAAACAAGTAGCCAAGGAGCAGGAAGAGGGCACAAAGAGGAAAGTCATAGGAAAAGACACAGAGGGTTTGAGACTTTGACAGCTTAGGAAGTAGTCACCTAACTTAGAAAAGAAAGATGGTGGTAGCAATCACTATAGCAGGAAAAAAACAAGCAAGCGCATTCTGTGCAGCAATGGGTACGCCCCTAAATTCCTTGTTGGGAAAATAAGCAACGTTAAAACTTAGTCCTGTTACATACATTGCAAAGGATGAAGAAGGGGTGAAAAGCTCGCAGGACCCCCCCCATCTCCCACAACACTCCTCCCAGGTCTGGCGAATAGCACGTAGATTGTGTTTATGAAGAGAACAGATGGGATGTGTGTCTTTACAGGAACAGGCAGGGCGGGACCAGGGATGACACCAGACACGTGACTTGTGATGTCAACACACACGTGACTTTCACAAAGTCTTAGCTGGTTTTGGGTCGTGTAGTGGCCCTTCCTGAACGATAGCGACTTCGGTTTATTTTATATTCTTAAGGGCACCTTGGATCTCAGCCGTGTCCACAATATTCTACAAACAAGCATGAACGCATAGAGCAGTTTATAATTTATTGCCCTGAAGATATGGAAAATGATTCTTGTATCTATAGACTCCAGGTGAGTATAAAGCGCCTGAAGGAGACGTGATGACAGTTGATCAACATTTAAAAGCATGTGGGGAGGAGCTTCCTGCTTCTCCAGCCATGTTCAGAAATCACTATTAAATAATCTTTACTAAAGCTAATGATTGCCATTAGATAAAATCATCCATATATTACATTTATGTTTAAGAGTCTATATAACAGATTTAGCAAAAAAATATTAATCTTTCAATAAATATTTTCATCAAAAATTATTTATAAGAAAGTTCTATATTTTGTAGCAATAGCATATTGATTAAATGAAATATTAGCTCCAGAGAATGTTTCCAAGACAAAGTGCATGCATGGATGTGCTACGACATTTTTACCAACATTAATTATACCCTCTTGCTGCCCACCGCGTCTTCCCCTAAAAAGCTAATAAGACCTACACTATATCATAGTTAATGGGAGCGTGGTGCTTGTTGCTTAGGCAACGGAATGAATAAATGCAGGTCAGAATGTGCTACCAGAAATACAAAAGCTAGGATATGATGCTGAATAGAAAACTGAGCAGGTCTAACAGATTTTTACATTAATGAAATCTGTTGCTTGAAGTGGGCCAATCACAGTGTGCTTCAAGTTCAGCATTAAGCAGACAGTGGCCATCAATGAACAACTGCCACAGAGGTAGACATTCTTTTTTCACAATATTGGCAGCAAACAAACGGTGCATGACAGCGTGCAGTACACTGATTGATGACATCATTTCATGATTTGCTTCATTTTCATAATTAATTAATCCTTCTACATGGTAAATCAAAGCTGTCTTTTTTTTTTTTTTAAAGTTCTGTCTCGTGGTACAAGTCTTTGGCTTGTCTGAGCTAACAAGGTGATCTTATTTCCTGGAAGATCACATACAATGCTTGGAAAGAAACAGGTAAAGCCACACTCTATGATTAGACTTTAATCTTCCCATGGTGCTCAGTATTTTTGCCTTTTGGATACATTTTGCGCACAATTCACACATGGCTGTTCCTCGCACTCTTTACTCAAATTCTTCCTTTAAGCCCAGTGATTACTTTTTTAGTTAAGTCCGTTCAAGTACATTTGTCCATAAGTGTTTAATATTCAGAGGAAAATTAAGCTGAATTAAAGTCATTCGGTGTGGTCAATTAACTCAGGGAGTCTAAAACCCAATTTCTCAAGGACTGGAATAAATTCAGATAAGGGCTTGGGGATGACAGGCCCCGTCTCTGGTGGAGACTCGGGGAAAGAGTAGCAGTGTGGAGATGTACGGTCAACACAATGAAATGATAGCCATTTTGTTTGCTGGTTCCTCTAGTTATTAATGCCATCTGTTTACTTCCCTAAGTTAAGTCTTAAATCTGCTCACGGCTGTAACAACTTCCACTTCCATCCTGTTTCAACACCCACAGCATCTCTGCTGCACAACCAGTGACTGATGGACACGAGAAAAATAAACGAATAGCTCATTATTAAAAACATAGTAAGATTCCCCATAATGGGTTATATGCATATATTACTTAATGGTCATCCAACGGGCCACATTTATGTATTTTAAAAAATCCTTGTAGGCATATACACGTTTTGTAGGAGTAGAAGTTTAACAATCTTAAAAGCCTGAAAATCTGTAATAATTCAGTCAAGTCTGAAGAAAAACAATCTCCAAAAAAAAAAAAAAAAAAAAAAAAAAGAACCCTGAAAAGATATGATTAGCACTCAGTGTTTATGCTGCTGCTGCAGGTGTCAGCCCCAGCATTTTGTTTGAAGAACTATTAAGTATGCCTACGAGCTGGTGTTGCGTTACACAGTTATGATATGTAGGTCTCCCCAAATTTAGGCACTAGTGATATGTGTGATGGGACCTTAAAAGCAAGGAAAGGTAAGGAAGGACTGTGACGTAGTTTAAAGGGGCTTAACAAGGGGAGCTGGTGAGCACTGCGGGAGGTCTAGGGATGATTAGAGAACTAGGTTGCCTTCTTCACCCCTCCTATCTTCCTCCTCCTCACCAATATGCACTGTGAGAAGTTTGCACACACTTGGCTCACACTGCACCTAGACCAGGACTCACAAGTGCACCAACGCATTTGGTACATCGGCCCCTTTCTAGACACTGCCAGCTAACTGACCCTAAGGTTTGCTTTCCACCTAAAGTGACAAACCATACTTCAATGCTTTTCAGTCACCGTGTGGAAGGAAGCGCATGCTCTCCCCAGTTGACCGGCTTAGCAGCTAGCTAATGAAGGGCCGTCCGTCCGCAGGATTTAAACTGTTTACTGAATGATTAGCAGGGGGGGAAAAATGATCTTTATAGCATCAACACAGCGAATTGTTTAATTAATCACAAATGCTGATGGGCAAGTGAACTAACACGTCTCCAGATTTAGCTGAAGCGTGGCTCAATCTAATTGTATGCTAAGATTGCAAATTTATAGGACAAGAAAAAAAAAATCACACAAAGAGTGACATGGAAAATATATATGTGTTAATCTTCTTTCAGAGCCTATAAATAGAGCTCTCACCAATTCATACAACGCACATGCCTAATGGATGCATATCGATCCCACTTCCTAGTCGGTGTCTATATGCACACGGTAAGTTCTGTTCTAAAGGCATCCAATTTTCCGACGCAGCCACATATATAAAGCAGGTCTGTTTCCCGTGCAAACTGGGCTGCCTCTGAGCCACGTAAGACACATAAGAAGCAAAGACAGACAAAAGGCAGCTCCGCGGGCACAGAGAGCATCTTACCATAAACTGCACACTGTCAAATCCATTAGCCATCAGGTGGTTCTCGTACTGAGGTAGCCCAATGCTTTCCAACCATTGTCCCACTGTTTGGACAGGGCATCTGGGTCCTGTAAGAGGGTGGAGAGGGAAGCGTTTTAGCAGGGAGTAGCCGTCCACGGGGTAATAGCGGTAGTCCTGGGCTGAGAGGTGGCATTGCCACATGATGCTCCTGGGGAAGTTGTTATCAAAGGAGCCCGCCAGCTTGACAGATTAACGTTCTCAGCAGGAGAGAGAGAGAGAGAGACAGAGAGCACGCGAGCGAGCAAAGTCAGAAGCAAAACATAGTTTGCCAGGCAGGCTGTGGAGTGTGCCTTGATCCTAGCTCCACATTTCTTACATATTAATCTCTACTACCGGCCAGTGCGTCACACAGCCCCCAAAAAACCAGGCAGGAGAAGAAGGCATATCAAGCTGTCAGCTTAGGCTGCTCTGCGTTCTATGTGCCTGCTGGAGTACTCCACAGTGAGCACTGCACGGCCAGCAGCCAGAATTCCTTTTTTTATCAAGTACTCCTACACTCATCAGTATGCAGCTCCATGCTCCTTGCTCCCCCTCGCTCGTTCCCCTTCATTACCCAGCCCAGGCTACACCTCGCATTTTCAATAATAGCCATCAGATAAGGCAGATTTTTTTTTTTTTGTCTGCAAGCTGTAAGCCCGCTGTGCTGCCTCCTCCTACACACCCATCCGAGCGTCAATCTTGAATGATGAGAGCAGTCAAAACAAATGCAGAAAATAGCAAGACTCAAAAGCAAACCAAAGTGCTTAAATCTGAATCGAATCTTCATCCTGGTTATACATTACCGAGAGCTGTTTGTGGTGGGGGTTTTACGTTTCAAAAGACACCAGGAAATGCGAAGCTTGAACTACGGCTCATAACAAGGCACACCACAGGTTCCTTTTCCCCTCTCCTTCCTCGCCTTTCTCCCTTTTTAAGATGCACCAGGGGGAACTGTTTCTGATGGAAAGGCTTCACTGTGCAATTATTCTTTTTCCTTACTATGTGGTATCAACGTGAACCTCTTGGAGGATTTTTTTTTTTAATTTTTGATTTACTGCAACATATAGAAACTGCATCATAATCTGCAAGTCAAGATAATTCATTCCTGGCTTGTTCTAAACATCAACATTATTAGACACAAGAAGAGCCTTTCTCCACCGCCCCCCCCCCCCCAACCCTGGTATTTATAACTCTATCTACCAGGCATCTCATTCTAAAATATCTATAAAGGTAACATTAGCTGGGTAGAATTTTTTTTTTTTTAATAAAGAAGAAGAGCCCTAGCCAAAAATAATTCAAGAATAACAGATGTAAGTGTGTGAGTTTTACTGAATGGCAGACAGACTGAGTAATTTATTTAATAATTGAGAGAAACCACAGATTAATAATAGAACCCACAGAACTATTTCATCAGAGAAGAGACTTCAGGCGAGCTATGAGGAAGGCTAAGCTACCCTCATCCCGAGGAAGGACTCTTGTCCCATTGTTCCTGGAAGACCATCCATCTTCTGCTTGAATGCTGCCTGAGACGGGGCTCTCACCACTCAGCCAAAGCCTCCATTCGTTAGAAAGATATTTTACTTCCTACCTAACTCCCACTCTCTGGCTCCAGCTCTTCCTTTGGAGTCACGCAGATTGGGAACAGAGGCTCTTCCACATCGAGTACTTTAAAAATGAAAGACAACCCTCACAGTACCCCGGCGCTGCCCCCCCCCCCCCCCCCCGCCCGCCGACTCGGCCTCCACCACACACACAACAGTGCCGGGTACACAGGACGTGCTCAATTAACATTTATTGGGTAAATGAATTCTTTTCTTCTTGAACTCTCACCTTTCTCTGTTTCTTTTTCTTTCTGTTTAAGGCCATTGCCAATCTCCTTGATGTATAGACATTTAATCTCAAAACAGCAAGCGCCCTTCTTCTACTGCTGACCCCAATCTCTGAGCTGTAGTTCACCTTGCCCTCTGCTGTTTTATGTTTATGGAACACCCATTTCCCTCAATTTTGTTTCCTGGCATATGGCCCAGTATAATGATGGCCACTACATTGATCTTTAAACTCGGCTATATTTTTAATCATTAAAAGTGTTTCATTTCATTTCATTTGGCTGTGTGTGTGTGTGTGTGTGTGTGTGTGTGTGTGTGCACGCACGCGCGCGCGTGTGTGCGTTGTGTGTGCACGCATGTGCCCATGAGTCGGTTCCTTGCTTTCACCACGTGGGTCGCTGGGATCAAACCTAATCAGGTATGACAGCAAGTGCCTTTGCCCACTGAGCCCTTTCTTACCCTCCTACCCATGGTATTTTAAAAAATCTAATTTATAAAGAGTGTCAGAATAATCTAAGACACAGCCTTGATTACTAACCCTTGTTTCGAAACCCTGCTGTGCTTCCCTGATGGGTTAAAAATGAACTTTCACTTCTTGGTGATATGTGGGGTTTTCATTGAGTTTTATTGACCTTCTCCCAACATCTCTACACCCCTCTTATACTCCTCAACCAGGACCATTCTATTCCTAGGTATTAAGTTGTGCCCATTACGTCAACGAATAAGCAAATGAATGAATGAATGATTCTGAAAGTAGGTTTCGGTTTCTTAGTAAATAAAAAGAGAAACTCATTTTAAGGCTTAGACTATTGTATAAAAACACTTCAGAGAGGTTACTGGTTGTTACTCATTTCAAAAATATTTATATAGACTTCCTGAATTCTATTATTTTACATTTTAAAATTTCTGGTTTCTGTTTGGTAATTGTCATATGTTAGCGAAATGTAAGGGGGACGTGAATTGGGAGGGAGGAGGGACAGAGATCCTGAGGCATGTTGGTTTCAGATTTTGTTTCAGTGTTTTCTCATGAGTCAAACTTCTAAAGAATCCCGATTTAGGCCTGAAGATCACATTTTTATACTGTCTAAATATATTCTTCATTGTACTTAAAATACTTTCTGGGAGTCTTGAAATCCTTGCAACACACCACTGGGCCGGCACCTTTTTTCAGCTAGGACCTCTGTAATTTCCCAAAGTGAGATGCCAAAAGGGAGCCGGGGGAATGGACTTAGAACCATTGTGTCCCGAGTCATCGTGTGGGTTGTTGTCACTGATGACAAGGAGACTGAAGCTCAAACGACGTGATGGGACTAGGGACTTCCCTTTGGCACAGTCTTCTGAAAAGAGAATTCTGGGAGCTCTACTGTCAGAAACAAGTACCAAGGCTCAAAATTAGGGATAGTAAAGAACAGAAACAAACAAATTCCAATACCTTCCCCTTAAAACAAAACAAAACAAAACAACAACAACAAAAACAAAAAACAACTGGAAGGACCTACAAAGTGTTCTAAGACCAAACAAGAAATGAAGAGAAATTTATTTTTAAGGCATTTCTAAACTGGTGAGATCAGAGTTTCTAAACTGGTAAGATCAGAAGATTCTGGGGTCCGTTGGTGACAGTGGCTCCCACTTTCCCTTGTAGCCTAGTCCTTTCCATAGACACAGGTCAACAGGCACCTTCTTTCCCCAGCTCCCAATCCACAGATACGGTATCTCATCAGAAGGGCCAGTTCAGCCCTTCCAATCTTCTTGAAGTTGCAGAGGTTAAATTCCCAGTCAGAACAATGGGGAAGTCAGGAGCTTCGTTCATCCACCTAGCTCTTGGCCGTGGGGTAGAAGTCTAATCCGGTTTGGGCAGATCAAAAGCAGTGGGGTACTGTGTGCTCAAAGGGCCCAGGTTCAATACCCAGAAAGGTAGACAGAGAAGACCGAAGGCTATTGGCACAGTCCATTAGTCAGAAGGACAGCTCAAGGCTTTTTGTGTATGGGGAAGGTCATTCTTAAAAATCTAAAGCTGAAAAAAGAAACAAACAAACAAACAAACAAACAAAAAAAAAAAAAAAAAAAGAAAAGAAAAGAAAAGAAAAAAAAAAAGCTAAAGCTGTAAAGCTTGCTTGCCCAGGTGGTTAACGTCATCTGAAGTAGAAGATGAGAAGCACATTATAAAAGCCAGTAGAAAGCCAGACACAGTGGTGTATACTTTTAATTCTAGCTCACCAGGGGCAAAGGAAGGGGGTTATTGAATCCTAACCAACCTTGGGTGCATAGGGACAGCCTGCAATTAAAGGGGGAAAAAATGAAATAAAGGAAAAGAAGATTTGGGTGCTAAATAGCAAAGATGAGGCTAGTATACTTCACTCAGGCAAAAAGTATAAATGGTACCCTAATTTCAAGAGCCAGGGAAATGGAAGAAATAAGAGCCCTCTGCCATCAGAATGAAATTCAAAGCCTGGCTTCCAAAACTTCTCCTCCTCAGATTTAGCTAGACCACAGTTAAATGTCAGGGAACCAAGACAAAATAGTGCAACCAGTTGGTGGCTAGTAAACTTTCATATCTACCTATCAACCTGTGATACCAGGTGAGGTGCAAGAAACAACAGATAGAAGGGGGCAAGATGACAGTGCCTGACCAGGCAACATCTGTGAATAGACGAATACAGTCTGTTAACACCCACTCAGCGGAATATTACTTGGCAATAAAAAGAAATGAAGTGAGGCAGCGTGCTACTCGGAAGCATCATGCTAGGTGAAGGAAGCCAGCCAGAAAAGCAACTGTCATTTGATCTCGTTCCTAAGCCACACATGAGACAGACACATCTGTAGAGTCAGAAAGGAAGCTAGGACTGGGAAGGGACTGGAGGTGACATGCGGAGTCACTATTAACGGATCTGGGAGTCTTCATGGAAGAGATGAAAATGTTTTATAGCTGCTTGTAGAAATGGCTGTCAACTTCTGTGAATCTACTAACAATCACTGGGCTGTACATTTTAAACGGGTAAATAGTAAATAAATTATGGCTCAACAGCTTTGTGGCTCTTAAAAATAAAATGTAAAATAAAACTTACACTTTTAAGTTCTTGAAAACTGAACATGCATTGATTATTTCACATATGATATACGGCATATATACTGCTATTTTGGCACTTTGCTTTTTTTCTTTTCATCTTCGCTTTTCTTGGTCATCCCTCCCCTAGTTCCTTCCTTCTGTGTGTATCATCCATTATCCTTTCAAAGATATTTGTATTAACAAGCTCGTGTGAAAATTCACATATATTTCCTTATTGTTAAATGGCACATACATAATATTCACACACAAAGGCAGATATACTCAGATATATATAAATATGTGGGGAATTTTAGCACTGTTTCACAAAAAGGAATCATATCACATTTGCTCTCGTGAGCCTTACTTTTCCTTTCTTTTTTTTTTTTTTTTTCGAGACAGGTTCTCTCTGTGTTAGACTTGGCTGTCCTGGACTCTCTTTGTAGACCAGGCTGGCCTCGAACTCAGAGATCCACCTGCCTCTGCCTCCCGAGTGCTGGGATTAAAGGCGTGCGCCACCACGCCCCGCTTGAGCCTTACTTTTCTGATTCAATAATGTCTGACGCAAATTCTATTAAAGAAATTATTTAATTCTAACTTAGTATTTTAACTTTAAAAATAAGTTCATGGTGTTGGAGAAATGGGTCAGTGCTTAAGAGTGTGTGCTGCCCTCACAGAGAACCTGAGTCTTGCTTTCAACACCCATGTTGGGCAACTCACAACCATCTGTAAGCCCAGTTTCAGGGGATATGCACATCCCCACCTCTGGCCTCTGAAGGCCCCTGAACTCCCATGCATACACAAGTAGGGGTGAGGGAGAGAGGAGAGAAGGACAGGGAGGGGGGACAGAGAGACGACAGACACAGAGAGACGACAGACACAGAGCGACGACAGACAGACGAGACGAGGACACACAGATACGAGAGACACACAGACGAGAGACACAGAGACGAGCGACACAGAGAGACGAGAGACAGAGAGCGAGAGACACACAGAGACGAGACACACAGAGACGAGAGACACAGGTACGAGAGACCACAACGAGACAGAGACACACAGAGACGAGAGACACACAGAGACGAGAGCACACAGAGACGAGAGACAGACAGAGACGACAGACACAGAGAGACGACAGACACAGAGAGACGACAGACAGAGAGAGACGAGAGACACAGAGAGCGACGAGACACAGAGAGACGAGAACAGAGAGACGAGAGACACAGAAGACGACTGAGACACAGAGACGAGAGACACAGAGAGACGAGGACAGATAGAACGAGATACAGAGATAGACGAGAGACAGAGATAGACGAGGTAACAGAGAGACGACGAGCACATAGACACGAGACACATAGACACGAGATACAGATATACGAGATACAAAGAGCACGATATACACAGATATACGATAGTACATAGCTACTAGATTCAGCGAGACTATACGTATACATACTATATACGATAGATACTATACGTATATATACTATATACACACATATATATACTATATACACATATATACTATATACACATATATACTATATACGTATATATACTACATACACATATATACTACATACACACATATACTATATACACACATATATATACTATATACACATATATACTATATACACACATATACTATATACACATATATACTATATACACATATATACTATATACATATACTACTACTATGCAGTCATTATATATGTATATATTGTACGTATATGTTATATATGTATATATAATGACTGCATAGCCATCCATAATGTGGATATTCCACAGTTTATTCAGTTTTTTGTATTGCTCTCTAGCATAATTTGCTTATTTTCTTTAATGTTTTCAGGCCCACATGTAGTTATAAGAACAAGTCATAAGCAGAGACTCTCTAACACTTTGCCCATCCACCCTTAGGCTTTAAAAGGATTGTACAGTAACCCAGCCAGGTGACGCTGATAAAATCCATTGACTTCATTCAGATTTCACCAGTTTCACATGTGCACATTTCTGTGTGTTTATTCCTATGCAACCTTGTTGCACGTGAAGTCACGCGACCACCATTGCAGGAGAAAGAATCTCACACCCCCTTTTATGGCCACGGCCACCTCTCCCCTTGTATTCCACATCTTCTGCCAACATTAATTTGTTCTCCATGTCAATTATGCTGTGATTTTAAGAATGATACCTGAGTAACACACACAACATGGCATACTTTCTCAGAGTTGGCTCTTATCATTTAGGGTGTGTCCACTGAAACCCACCCAAACTGTCCTGTGTCAATAGCACAGCCCTATTCATAACTGAATAGTGTTTCATGGCGTGGATAAATCGACTTGTTAATTTTCCACCCATTTTTGCCAGAGTGGAGATACCATTAGCAAAATATGACACACTCTCTAGTCACTCTATGTCCCTCCAACACTGGTGACATTAACATTTTGTAACACTCTACACTCCTTTTCTCTTTTTTCCTACAACCGAGTGTGACTTCTGGATGCTTCTCACTTACCCATGTGGCCCATTCGGAACCAGTTCTTAGAGCTTGCTGGTATTTGCTAAGGTGATTGTGTCCTAGTCAATTTCTTTTTGTATTTTATTTACTTTTACATATATATTTATACTAACACACATATATACAATAAACAACACATAACAAGAAGGACCATGAAACAATTAGGAATTATATAAATGTAAGGTGCATAGTGTTTTGCCTATTTGTATTTGGCAACCTTGGAGAAAACATCTTTCCCTATCTTGGTGAGTCTGAAATTCTGAATGTAAATCAACATCTGTCATATCTCATCTCTATCAACCTAAAACATCTATCTAGACTTAAAAACAACTTAACCCCTAAACAACTAAGCTTAATTGTAAAACTAAACTATCTGGTCTTCAACTCCATCTGAGAGTTGAGAAGGAAGAAAATTAATGATCTGAGAAGTCAGAGAGTACAGGTTAGTAGTTTCCAGAATTTCTAACATGTCCTGATAGCGTTTTCCTCCTATTTAACAAATCATTAACAGGCTTCCAGTTGACCTAGCCTCTTCACTTTGGATTTACTATATTTATTATAGCAAATATAGGAAGGAACCTTCCTACCTCGAGGTCTCTGTTTCTATTTCTTTGTAGCTTTGTCAGACCATTTTCTTACATTTTCAGAAAAAAAAATATATTTCGAGACAGGGTTTCTCTGTGTAGCCCTGGCTGTCCTGGATTCACTTTGTACACCAGGCTGGCCTCAAACTCACAGAGACCTGCCTGTCTAGGCCTCCCTGAGTGCTGGGGATTACAGGCATGCAGCCCAGCTCAGAAAACATTTTAACTGAATAAAAACATAAACAATTTCTCAAACCCTGTGAGAAACACTGGCACTTTGGAGGAAACGGATAGCATCCAGTGATTATGTTAAAAATGAAGAGCTTCAGGTCACTAACTGCCGCATCCACCTTGAGAAAGATGAGCAAAGTGGACAGAAGTTAAGTCCCTAAGTGAGCAAACCCCAGAAAATAAAGATCTCTAAGGATAAACATGACAGACAAAAACAGAAAGTCAATAGAGATAAAAAAAAAAAAAAAATCACTGAAGCCAAAAGTTTCCTTTCAAATGATCAGTAAAATTGAAACACTTCATGTCGGTAAATTATTCAATGACTCAGAAGAGATGAAGAGAGGTTATTGGAAGATGAAGTAGTGAGAATCATGTATGGAAAATTCCATGACTCAAGAGTTCTCTGTTTATTCAACTCATTGTATTCATAGTTAAAAAATCTTTCTACAAAGAAATTGCAGGGCTTGATGGCTTGAGTTGCAAATTATACCAAATATATAAGAAATAACGGCAATTCCACAGAAACACTTCAGAAAAATGATGTTAGGCTAACTTTGACCCAACACCATAATCAGACAGAGGCCATATGAGAAAATAACACTGCGTATACCAACATCCATTGGGCATAGATGCAGAGATTCATAACCAAGCCTTGGCAAACATTCAAGGCAATATGGTATAATCAACACCTCTGGAAGTTCATGAAAGAGAAATAAAACAAAACATATCTAGATTGAAAAAGGAACAAAAAAATAAAGGTGTTTCTATTGATCTATGACACAATTTCCTACTTGTAAAATGTTATGAGACTTACAGAAAGTTTACCAGAACAAATGAGTTTAACAAGATTTTGAGGTACAGGACCAATATATATATAAAAAAACCAATTGTATTTTTGTATAACTAGCCATGAACAATTAAAAAATTAAATAAAAATCAGTGTTAAATAAAACAACACTATATACTATGAATTTCTAAGGAGTAAACCCATTTAAGGCCTTGAGAGACTTGTATAAAACATGGCTGGAATATATCACAGAGGACATAGATAATTTGTGCTAGGGATTATAACACTCAGCATTACTAATTCATTTAGGATTCCCAAATGTCTCTACAGATTCAATCTTGATCAAAACCCCAGTAGGTGTGTTTGCTGTTAGAGACTGAATTGCATGTGAAATGTAAAGGACCTAAAGAAACCAAATGGAAGTATAATTCTAAAGGGAATTTGACAATCAAGCTTCAGCAAAACAAAACAAAAGAAAAACAAAAATAAAAACAACCAAACCCAAGGGGGAAAAAAAAAAACCCTGTAAGTTCTACCCTTCAAAATGTACTGTTAAAAAAAGAATATATGAATATGTGTAAGTCACATCTGATAGCAAACTTATATCATGCATGTTTTTCTTATACACAGCAGTGAAAAATACAGATGAATGTTAAGTGGATACAGGAGTTAAACAGGGGTTTCACCAGAGAAGATAGATGGATGATAAATAGGAATATGAAAAGATTAATCAGTAGGAGGATGCAAATGAAATGTATGAGATCACACTGATTAGAATACCCAAACTATGTCTCCAAAAAACCAAACCAAACCAAAAAAAAAAAAAAAAAAAAAAACCAACCAACCACCACCAACAAAACAACAAAACTGCCTACATTAAAAAGTCTGAAAACATCAAGTGTGGACAATGACATAGGTTGACTGAGACATGGATCAAAGTGGAATTCCAAATCACTGATGGTGAAGTATAAAACGGTACAACCAGTAATGAAATCAGTGTGATAGTTTCTACTGCATGGCCACTCTACACTGCTGGATTCCACCCAGGGATTGGAAGCGTATGCCAGGCAGACACTTGTAACCAAGAACTCACAGCAGTTTTCTCTGTTAAGACTCAACAACTGAAAGCAGCCTGAAAGGTCCATTAACAGATGGACGAGCAAACTGTGGCATATCCATCCAATGCATATTTTTTTCTTCAACAATGAGCATTTGAAACAACAGACAACTATCAAAATAATTCCGCAGAGCAAATAAAATACAGATGCCTTATTGAAATAGTACACTCTGTGTAATTCCATTTATTAAATTTCTAGATAGTACAAACTTTTCTATCATGACAAAAAAAATAAAAAAATAAAAAATCAAACAAAAATCCCCAAATTGATTGACAGTTACCTGGGAATAGGAGGAAAAGAATGGGATTAGGACCAGACAGGAAGGTGCTTTGGGGGTGGTACCCTGGCCCACGTTCCTCATTGTGGGAGTGATATAGTCATCTGTCCAGCATCAACACGTATGCTACTACATGTGTTGTCTCTTGTACATGACTATGTATGGGTGCATGGGGAGAGCAGGGGTTGATGCCCAGTGTCTTCCTCAGTCATCTCCACCCCTGTTGTTTGAGATAGGACCTCACACGGAACCCGGAGCTCTCTGAATAGACTTAACCAGCTAGCAAGCCTCAGGGTCCTTCCATCTTTACCTCCTCTGCTTGGCATCACAGGTGCACTGCACTGTGCCTGGGTTACTCCGTGAGTGCCAGGCTAACTCAGGTCTGCTTGCTTGTGTGACAAACACTTTACCAACTGACCCATCATCTCCCCACTTTGGTGATGTGTAGCCTTTTATAAATCAATTATATACAAATAAGCTGGCTTTAGTGTCTTTTCATAGAAGTAAAATATGAAAAGGAAATAACAAGTAATTTCCAGGGAAAGTGTTGCTTCTTAGAGTAGCCAGGGGATGCTTCTGTGAAAACTTGATCTGAATACAGGAGATGCCGTATTGGTACCTAGGAAAAGAGTTGTAGGCAGTAGAAACAGCATCCTGTCCTGAGTGCCAAGGTGGTACTGAGTGGGAGGAGCCAAGAAGCTGACTTCTAACCTGCTCTTACAGATGTCTTACTTTTGCCTGCATCACCATCTAAAAGGGTAAATGGATGCACTCTCGTTCCTGACCTTGGTCCCAAAACTTAATAATGGTAGTTCTTTTTGAATTAGTTTCCGCTTTTAAAGTATGAGGTAACTCGGATTCTGATTACTTTCAGTCATCTCTTAATTAGGTTCTCATTAATTAGGGAGGGGCAAGATACATCTCTGTGTACTACATGCATTTCCTCAGCGAGCGCGAATGTTTTCTAAGAGAGACGTTTATAAAGTACTTCTTGTACCAAGCATTTGGCTAAGCAATGAGGAGAGAGTGCTGAACATCTCTGTGTGATTTTAGAGCCTCCGGGGAACTAGTTTATCCCTTAGAAGAGAAGGCTCTTGAGAGTAGGGGATTAAAAACCCAGAAACAAGACTTATTATCGTGACCAAAAAGAGAAGAGAGACATTTTAGGCAGAAAACAGCCCTGTGTCAACAGTTGTTGTTTAGTAGAAGATGAAATCGTCATGGTAAACACTTAGCCAGGGGCGATAGCTGTGTTTCTTTCATTTGGAAAACAGCACTTGGAAAAAATGGACAGCCAAACAAGGGCTGAAAAGAAAGGAGCTGATTGGCTCCTCAAAAACGTAATAAATAGTGATTAAATACTGAAGTGACTTTTCTGTTGCAAAGATTATGTCCTTCCCATAATATAAGCCGTAACCGAAGAGGTCACCTATTGTGTGTCCAGACCCATCTATGTGCTATAATCTGAATACGCTCCTCAAATTCATTTGCTGTGACACAGTCGCCAGTGCAACAAGATTGGGAGTTTAGGTCACGGCTTCACCCTATTGACGGCACTAACTTTGATATTAGAAAGGCTTGTGGGAGTGCGTTCACTCTCTTCTGCTATGAGAAGAAAAACCTCTCTTGTCTTCCTGCTTCCTGCCATGTGCAGACATCGTCAGAGGGCCTCTTCAGAAACCAGATGCCAGCACCTCAAAGGGGCTTTCCAGCTTCCAGAACTATGAGAGAATAAATTGCTGTTGTTTTTTTTTTTTAATAAATTACTCAGTGCTCAGGTATCTTGCTATGGCAGTATAAACCACCCTAGGACAAGGCCGTTTCTCATTGTGTGAGTCAAGCAGCGAATGTACGCTGAGCACTTTCTGTGGTCAGGCTTTGTTCGGGTATGCCATGTCTATGAGTTCATTTTGTTTACACAGCTACCTTGTGAATTAGTCCCAACGTTATCATGGCCTTTCTTGGGGCGGGGGAAGACCGTAACACACGGCATCATTATAAATGGTCTGAAGTCATCCATTTGGACTTGAACCCCAGGATCCTCGCTGATGGCTTTACCAGTCACTTTACTCTGCTTCTCAGGTATGGGAGGTCAACTGGGAAAACTTGCCCTCTTGCAGGAGGGAATGCTCACCCACATACATCCATCACATGCCAGTTTCTTTAATCTCCTTGCTCCCATTACCATTCCTGGCCTCTGTGTGAAGCAAAAACAAAAGCAGGGCGGGGAAGGGTAAGTCCTCTCCCTTGGGTATTTTCATTTCATGCCAACAAAGGTCTTTGCTAAGACTGCAGCTGCTATGTGGACTTACCAGGGTACTCTGAAGGTTTGCCATACATGGCTGCTGGCACTCTTGGGAGGGGTGGGGGTCTAAGGGACATGGCTGCGTCAATGAGAGCTGGAGTAACGTGAAGGTTGAGAGCCCAGGTTTCCGAGCCAGGGTGACTGGATTTCAATCTTGGCTCTTCTCCATTGTTTCAGTATTTGCTGCTGCTATTATTTACAGAGCCACAGAAAAAGCAGCATTCTGCTTGGGCAAATCCCCGTGGGTGTGCTGCATTTTGATACCATGCAGGGGACGCCTCACCTGTCTATCTCATTGTACTGTCCTGGTGGAGATGAAATAACGTGTGTGAGAAAAGCACCGTGTTAAAGAAAGACGCTCTCAATGCTGGGGATGAGTTATCCTTACTGCCCAGAGAATGTATACTTGGGTTTCATTTAGTCTCCCAACCAAGTAGACTGGTCTGAGGACATCAGGTGTTTTCTTTGCCTGGTTCTCTTTGTTTTGAACAGACAAAAATGCACGAGGTGAGCTGGTGGGCCAAACGACAGAGGGAAGCTAACTGTACGGGGAAGTGATGGAACGCCTCAACATGCGACACTACCCCAGGCTCTGAGTTATTGAGCGCACACTAAGAGCCAAGTCTTCAGTACCAATCAGCCTGGCCTTTGGCACCCGTCTGAAGGTGTCGCTAGGAGAAACAGAGCAGGACTGGGAGTGCCTAGAAAAGATCGTTTCTGCTCCTAGCTTCGTAATTAGCAAAAGAAAAGGGGTCAATGGTTGTTTCATCACATTTCAAGCAAGGCCTGGCAATTTTTTTAAGAGTCTGGTAAAAAGAGCACAGTGAACTTTTTATGAAGGCTACGCTCACATGTGGGAGAGAGATAGCACATTCAGTTAGCAAGTAGTGCTCTCTGTGCATATGCCAGGTTTCCCGTCTCCGATCATGCAACGCTGGCACAGGAGCTAGGAGCGAGCAGTGCTCACCCCTGCAGGGTGGTGTAGGAAAGATCCCAACACTTTTATTTTTATCTAGGAAAACAGCCACTCTCTGATTTTTCCACTCCTAAATGTCCTCCAGGCTCAGCTGTATAAACCCCATATGCATGCTGCTTCCAAAGAAGTATTTACAACGGACACCGGAAAAAAGAGATGACCCACTAAGGACAGTGCTTCTTCTAATGGCAAAAGGAAAGCCCAAAACAGAAAGAAAAAGCAGAGGCCACAGGCCACAGGAGGAGAGGGATCAGTTATTCCAGGAATAGTGAACTACTGTGGGTCAACGGCGCTCTGGATCCCGAAGCCAAGATTTAAATAGGAAAAAAGCTCAGAGATCAGACATTGACGTTTAAATGCTAATGGGAGTCAGGAGCTATGATTTAATTTCCCCCCCAGGCCCTGCATTTTATTTGAACTAAAAACTTCATGGAATGCTTAAGAAATACCAGCCTTTGCTAAACAGATCTGACAACTTATGCACTGGGGTACGGTCTAAAATAGGAAATGGAATTTAAGCCTAAAATGCTAAAATCTTCTGGCAGACAACAAAATTATTCATATAGGCCATACCTGACTGGGGAATAAAACCCAGTAATTCTGTTGATTTTATCTTGTTTCCCCTTCTTCTAAGGTATCTGCCATAGTTTAATCCTCATAGAGAAGATGCTTTGAGCACCAGTGCACTTGGGCCTCCTGTGTGACAACTTTTGGATTAAAGCCAAGGGTAAAGGAAGTGTCCTGGGCTTCAGGGTCTTCTAGGTTGGTAGGAACACAAATGTCACGTAGGCAGGAGAATGCCACAAGGTGTATAGGAAGTGTAGGCATGAAGGAAGGGACTTAGTTTGGTTTGAATGGAGCGCTTCTAGAGGCAGCAGTCTGCTCTGTAACTGAGAGACTCCATTATGAACCGATAGAGGGAAGAATGCAAGGTGCTCCAGGAGAGAGATCAGCATGAGCTGGTATGTTTGAATGACTAAGAGACCCATGTTGCCAGAATTCAAAGGCTTTGTGTGCATGTGTGAGGGAGGATGTACAGCCAATAAACTGGCAGGATAGGCAGACAAGGCACAAACTCAGGAGCCTGTGTGTTAGGAAAAAGGTAGCTTTTTATTTCCTAATAACAAGTATATGATTGAACGTTTGCTACACACACTAAGAGCGGTGGTTCTAAACCTTCCTAATGTTGTGAACCTTTAATACCGTTCCTCATGTTGTGGTGACCCCTGAACCCCCACCATAAGATTATTCCATAACTAATTTTCCTACTGTTATGAACCATAATGTAAATATATGATCTGCAGGATTTCCAATATGCAACCCCTGTGTGTGTGTTGTGTGTGTGTGGGGGGGGTTGAGAACCACTGACATAGAGGTTGGGGGTGTCCAAATAATACAGGGATGAAATCAGAAGTAGGAAGGCACATGAGTTCTCTGACATGAACAGCCTATAGATGACCCAACTAAACACTGGGAAGTCTCTAAAGCAGAGAGGATTGCAAACATCCTCAATCACTCAAAGGCTTCCACAGTGATTGCATTTGCTGTAAAAGGCACCTAGTCTGCCATGCCTTCACTCCCTGCGGTTGGTACATTTGAATAACTAAGCTGGAGGTCAATTTTTTTCCCAGAGAAGATTTTTGTCTAATATCAGTTCAAACCTAGATGACAGTCCCAGCAAATGAACATTTGTTGGATGTTGAAAGGACAGTGCTAAAACTCTAGGCGCCCAGGTATCCTGTGCATGAATTACAAAGGGATGAAAAAGACCCTGCTACAGAAGTTTATAGAATATGATTAATAAAATTAATTTATAGAATGTGAAGAAAATTCAAGATATTGATAAATATGGAAAGCCCTTCTCATATAGTGGACACTAAACACTAATGAAAATCATAATAAATATAACAATAGCCACATATGGTTAAAGTGCTTAACTATAATCAGTACATAATAACATACTAATGTATATATTCACATTAATAAATACTTTCTGAACTGAAAACAAATTCTTATGTGTGTCTTTCTGAGACAATTGGGAATCTGCATTCTGGAAGGACCCATCACTGAATTTGTAGGCTCATCCTAGAGCTTTGCCTATTTTGTAGTAAATGTGTGTGCGAGGGTGATTTGTTTAGTTGCTTGATTAAGGCAGCTCATAGATCTGTATTTTCTACTGAGAAAATGTTTTAATATTTTAAATTTCAATGTTAATGCTGACTTATATTCCTTAGGGAATCTTTGTGAAACCAACTGTAAGTGGTTGGCTCTAGTTCTTCCTATCAGTCTTTGTATTTCTTTGGGCACAGTAGGAGAAGTTTTCAGACTGTTATAGCCTCAACTCTATGTGGTGTTTCCCTACAATTTCAGCAACTTCATACATAAAAAAATTAACTTTTTAATGTTGAGCAATGGTTGAAAATTATAATATAAACCACAAATAAAGAAAGAATAGAGCTGGCTTAGAAATGCTGAATGAACACACCAAAGCATTCTGATCCCATAACATAAACATATAATTAGGTAATTTAAAATAAACATTGGGACTCATAGTGACTCAAACTCATGGGAGTGAGAAAAAAAAAAGCTTTCCTGTTTTCCTTAAAACTCAGCGCCAGACTTGGGACTCTGTCACAGATAGTTGTAGGGACCATCCATCCTTCTCCTGACAGTGATGTCAAATTTTCTCAGGGAATTATTCCCCTCATTCACTCTCATAACTGGCCCTTAGAAAGAGGTATTTTGAATGCCATTTTTACAGATGGACATAGAGTTCAAATGTGGAGAAGAAGGTGGCTCATTAAGGCGACCCCATAGATCCTGGCTACCTGGTGTTAGTGGCTCTGTGCATCTCCCATTCTTCTTGCTTCTGGCCATCAGGATACCCCAGGTTCATGAAGATGCCATGTCCATGGTTAGACTACAAAATGTTGACCTATGCCATTCTAGAAAACCCTCCCTCTTCCCAGCTTGGATTAAAATAAAAAAAGGGGTGGGGGAGGGAATGATGAGCCACATGCCAAGGGACTCTGGAAACTTCCACCTAGCAGTTCTTGGGAAATGTAGTCCTCAGTTGAACTACTTGAAAAAAATTCAGTCTTGCCAACAAGAGTTTAAGAGAGCTTGCAAATGGCGCTCTCCCAGTGAAGCCTTCCAGTGACTGTCAACATACGTGATTACAACATTTTGTTTGGGTTAGCTTGTTTGAAGGACGGACCTAGTTAAGCAACGCCTAGATTCCTGGGCCATGGAAACTCTGACATTAAAAACACATATTATGTTACATTGTTAATTTTTTTCTGGTAAATTATTGAAAAAAAAAAGCAAAGTGTAACACACAGCTGGCCATTATAATAAATGTTTTGACACATGATCCAAATAAGAATAAGGTAAACTTCAAACAGGAGGATTGTATTGTTGTCCCTTTCTGTGATGCACACAAGGAGACTGAAGCTGTGAAGTTTTATTTGAACCATTTGGAACCAGAGAAGGAAGCTAGCATGGACAAGTATAGAACTGAGAGACGAGAAGGGTAGGGTTCCTAAAAAACACTGTACGGAGCTCAGCAACAGCTTTCCATGGAAACCCAAATTCCTTTGGACATATGTAGATGCATGCCTTCTTTGTAATTTATAAATACAGATAGATATTTGAAGTGTACCTTTTCCCCCTTAAACTCATTTGAGTTGGAAAAATCATGAAACATCATCAAATGGACATTTCATTGCCTGGTTTTATAAACAGCATTTTTTAACCTCTGTATAAAATAGTAACTAATTAGTAGTAGCTCTGAGTGGACGGGGTGGTCAACAAAGGAAGAAAGAAGCACTACACTTTAAAATAAATTAAAAAACAAAACTAAAAATCAACTTTGTAGCGTGTAAGTAGTTAATTGGGAGTTAACAGCGCAACACCGATGCTGTTTTAGATTCTGTAGACCCTAAGGTCATTGTGCATTTTGTTTTAGTTTTGAAAAGAACATGCAGAGGGATTGGAGAGGTGGCTCAGCGATTAATGGATTGTGTTGACCATCCAAAGGGCCTGCGTTCAGTTCCCAGCATCCACATCAGGTTGCTCACAACTGCCCTGCTTCTCTACCTCTAAGGACAGCCGATGCCCCCCGCCTGCACAAGAGCCCGTAGTAGCATGCACATCCCCACATGCAGACATGCGTCTTACATGCAACTAAACATGCCAAAACTAAATCTTTAACAAAAGAGTCAGTGTTTGAAAAAAAAATAATAATACACAGATATTTTCTGACATGTTGCTGTCTGTATTAACTTATTTGACCAGTCAAATAACATTTTTAAAGCTCTCATGGCCATTTAGAAAAGACCTAATAGATTATGACGTGGTTGCATTATGGGAAAACTATTATCAGAGTCTAAAATAGTATATCAATGCATTTGTTTCTGGTTTCAAAGACGTATATCCTACTTAGTAGAATTGTTGACAGACTGCTTTGTCTGGAGCTTCTGTCCTATTCTTTTGTCTATAGGCATGTAAGCACACATGAGCATTAGTGTGGAAGCCAAAGGTCTTTCAGCATCTTCCACCTTGTCTTCAGACCCCTCTGACCACCCTGGAGCCCGTCGAGTGCGCTGGGCTGCCGTACTAGGAATCCATTTGTCTTATCTCATCCATGTGCCTAGCTCTTTTATGTGGGCTCTGGGGACTGAACTTGTCTTTGTTCGTGTGGCAAACACTTTACTGACTATATCTCCAGCCACACTACTTCATTCTTTATTTGTTTTGATAAAGCTGGCCTTCTCGTGTGGAAGGCCATCATTTTTTATAATCAGAATTAATTGTTCTTATCAAAGTTAATTGGCACGCAAATTGCATGGGATATATTCTGTTGACTAGATAAAAAACAAAGACATGTTATATCAGACCACGGATATTTAAAAATAACAACAACGGTGCTATTTTGTAGCTTTAGATATGCTTCAAATAAAATAGTAGAAGCAAAAAAATGTATGAAATCCTGTCACACTCAAGTGCTAGTTCAACTATTGACCTCATACCAGGCATCTCTTAAAATCATTCCTCTTAGCCATCAAGGACTCAACCTCATATTAGGATAATAAATACAGTTCTTCAGTATGACAAAAGAATATTAAAGAGTCCATGTACAAAAAGAGGCTAGCAATAAAGCAAACCTTAGGGTGCAACATTCATCTACAGGACAACAGTGATTCTGAGTCAAAATACACATTATGAATGCCTTGCAGGGAAGATATTACTTTAGACCTCAGGGCAGGTACCTATTTTAAGAAATTAATGGTGAAAAGACAAGCAGTATGTCATTTACCTTAACAAAGAAGCTGGAAGTACCATGCATTTGTTCCCATCCTGTCCTTGGCTCAAGCTGCATTTGTAATAGGTATTAGCTTAGGGTCATATAACTTCTAAATTAGAACGGAGAACTTTACAAAATGAAGCGCAAGGTTGTAGCTGTGCGACAGTGTGTAAAATCACTGCAGAATTGTTCTCTAATCTACAGGGGGATCAATCTGATCTACATGTTGTTGAGTGATTCAGTTGGAGAATAATTAATATACTGATTGGAATATAAAAACTTCCCAATAAACTTTCAGCTCAACTGCTCATATGACATTACTACCTTGATAACTGTTATTGCTAAATCATCATCCTCATTTGGCATGGTAAATTCTTCATTATTTTGACACACTCATTCATAGCCCATTCTTTCTTGGTTAAGAGAAGGCCTCCTACAGGACACAATGAAACATATTACTTTGTATGACGACCTAAAAAAAATCAACCTAAGAAAGAGAAAAGCGTGCGCGCGCACATACACACACACACGCATGCACGCGTGTGTACAAATTACCTGTCCCACAACTTTCCCTCTCCCTGCTCATAATAATATTCTCTTCACCTTTCTCATCTCTGTGTCTACTCTCATCAATTTTTCCTGATTTTCTCATGGTTTTATTTTATTAATCCTTAAAGGTCCTTCCATCTCCTCTATAATATTTTGTAGAAGAAATTCACTAATAAGTAACGTCTTTCTATAGATACCTACAGTACATGTTTTGGGCCTGTTCCATGGCCCTTTTCACTTTGTGTTTTATAGTATGCTACATTAAATTTATGCTTGTGTCACATATTTTTATGAGACTGTACACTCAGACAATGGAGGACAGTGCCTTTACCAAGCCTGCTTTATGCTGTTCCTAGCAGAATGTGCAATGCATTGAACAAAATGTCCTATACTACTATTTTGTACATGTAAATAATTGTGGGTACCAGATTTTTTGTTGTTGTTGTTTCAGTTACGAAACAAAACAAAACAAAACCAAACCAAAAAACCTTCTATGTAATTGGGCTAAACAATGCTCAGTTTTCTGAATAGCTGAACACAGTCACTCACTGTTGAGGGATCATTTCCTAAGATAGGGATTGATGCCTGAAGCTGAGGGGAATTCTTTTTTTTTTGTTTTTTTTGTTTTTTTTTGTTTTTTTGTTTTTCGAGACAGGGTTTCTCTGTGTAGCCTTGAACTCACAGTGATCCACCTGCCTCTGCCTCCCGAGTGCTGGGATTAAAGGCGTGCGCCACCACGCCCAGCTACTGAGGGGAATTCTTACATGTAAGGGAAATCGTCACTTTTCACCTTTCTACTATGTTTAAAGAGTGAGAAATTTAAGAAAATGGATATAAGCTGAGACTTGAAAGTATCAGGGCTCAGAACAGGACACCGCAGAGTACTGTCTCTAGGGATGCAGAAGTGTTCTACACCGAAGGAGGCTGGGAGAGCTACAAGAAGACCATCGAGGCTGGCGGATCTGGACCCAGGGGCGTCTGCTCAAACAACTGTACCAACCAAGGGCAATGCGTGCAGTGAACCTAGACCCTCTACTCAGATCTAGTCAATGGACACCACATTCTCCACAATTGTGTGGAGAGCAGGGACTGACTCTGACATGAACTCTGGTGCCCCCTATTTGACCACTTCCCCTTGGTGGGGAGGCCTGCTGACACTCAGAGGAAGGGGAAGCAGACTACCAGGATGAGACCTGATAGGCTGTGATCATATGGTAGGGGAAGAGGTCCCCTTTTGTCACAGACCTAGGGTAGGGGAATAGGGTGAAAGAGGGAGGGAAAGGGGACTAGTAAGATACAAGTGAGGGGATAACAATTGAAATGTAATCTGAATAAATTACTTAAAAAAAAAAAAGAGTTCCTTAATCTCCCTACTTTCCTTTTCTGTCTTGAAGCAAGCCATTTCATTTTCTCCTGAAGGTACTCATGTGACAGGGACCGTTTTCCAGGAGGAACGGTTGGTTGTGGTAGAGTCTGAACAAATCTTCCAAGACCACGGCTATTGCGGTTAGCTCAGAACGCTTTCTCTCCCCACACTTCTACAGAGCCCTTCTTCACTGAACCTAAGCATCAAAGCACAGCTTTCCTTGAGTCTTTGGATTTTTACTTTTGAAGGTTCATTTATCACATAAAACTTTCATTTTAGTTTATTTTTTCCTTATTAACCGGTCCTTTGTCATAGGAGTATTACCCATAACCCTTTGTGATAGGAAAAGAAAATTCTTACTCTTTCTTGCCTACAAAGGGAATCTTGGGGCTGGGAGTGGGGGTGGGGGTGGGGGTGGGGGTTGTTCTCAGTGGTTTGCTCTTAGAAGACTTTATCATTTCTCAGATCATTGTATTGCTTTTCCAAACTTGCAACCACTCACTAACCTGAACTCTGTGTTCTTACGGATTTCAGCTTTCATTTGGATGTGAACTAAAAGAAAAAATAATTCTCAGCGTCTCAAAGGGAAAGATTTTAAAATAGCAAGTTAATTAACAAAAGTATTTTCCTTTAAATGTATAAGACAATCACCATTACCTCCAAACCACCACCGTCTTCACAATAGAGAATATTCATTTGCAGAATAATATTGACTAATTTGAATTTAGAAGACTAAAATAAATGAAATATTTTCTAGGGTGAAGAAAAGAATTTAAAGAGAAAGTTTTCATTGAATATATGAAATATTTAGAAATAGAAGAAAATATCTGAATCTATATCTGAAGAATATAGGGGCAAAGACAATACAGTGACTTTCATTTACTACTGCTGTTTTAAATGATTTCGATGCCACTGAGGACAAAAAAGAAATGTAGACAATAAAGAGTTGGATTTAGGCTAATGCAATTTCTGCAGAGCTTTAACATTTCTATGAAATAATGAAGGGAATAATACAAAATCAAGTTCAGTGTTCAAGGAACCTTCTAGAATAGGACATGAGGGATTAAGCAGGTTATTTATTTATTTATTTATTTATTTATTTATTTATTTATTTTAGTTGAAGCCCTAATTGTCATTATGAATCTCCAAGGAGGACATAGACAAGAATTAATGTGGGATTAAACATTATTTAAGTTAGGAGCTTATAACTTGGACTTTAAGTTCACTGTAAAGATGAGGGTGACACTGAACTTATCCTCTTGCCTCAGTGTCCCTCTCTCTCTCCAGTGTGCTGGGCCATAATGAGCCCTTTGCTCCTGATGCCTCCCTCTATCAGAGCACTTTGAAGAGCTGAAAACATATGAAGCATACATTTAAAATGCCATACCTAAGTACTCACAGCACTATGCAATGAAAAATTAAAACACCGAAGTATAGTATCATAGATAATCAACAATTTACATAGGAACCCTAAACAGCACAAGTTTGAGATAAAAGGGGCTTACCATCTCAAATGGACGATTTCCAAAGAACAGGGATAGTCCTAGATTATTGGCCACTAATTTGTCTGTTGTTTAGATCTGATCACTCATTACACAAATACTCAGTTTTAACTTTCCTTATGGTAAGGCACTGCTCCCAATATCAAGATAATAAAAGGACAATACATCTTCTCATTTGGGTTGCAATTTCACTGGACCGTAAAATCGTATTCATAAAATAGTTAAAGGCTTATCAATATCATATATTAATAAAATTTTCAGCCATGAAAGTTTGTAGTAATAGAAGTCTTTAATGTGAGAAAGACAGGAAATAATTTCATGAGGGATGTGAGGCATGAACTTGACCTAGAAGTCTGGAATGATCCTCAGTATGGTAGTCTGAAAGAATATGGCCCCCCCCCCCCACCTCCTGGGCCCATAGGGAGTGGCACTATTGGGAAGTATGTCCTTGTTGGAGAAGGTGTGGCAGTGTTAGAGGATTTTTGTCACTGGTGGTGAGCTTTGAAGTTTGAGAGGCTCAAGCCAGGCCCGGTGTGACACTCTCTTCCTGCCATCTGCTAATCTGGATGTAGAATTCTCAGTTACCTCTCCCGCCTGTGTGCCACCACAAATCCTCTGAACTGTAAGCCAACGTCAGTTAAACACTTTCCTTGCTAAGAGTTGCCATGGTCATGGTGTCTCTTCACGGCAATAGGAGGGCTAGTTAAGATACTCGGTTTAGTTTTAGTTAGCCTCACAAAATATGTCTGAATTTTAAAACAAAAACAAAAACAAACAAACAAACAAAAAAAGAACAAAAAAACCAAGGTTTAGGGAGTCAGGTTCAGAGTGGAAAGGTTTTCTGTCTGGGATTGTAGTTAGAAACTGTACTCCATCCCAGTTCTCTGTCCCTTAAACCTTCAGCTTTCTTATCTAAAGACCATGTAGTGTCAACGGGAACTCCTGTGAGTGGCACGACAATGGAGATATTACGTAGCATCCCCAGCCATATCCGTCAAACCCATCGGAAGGTAGTGCACCATACACAGTTGCCTTCAGTAAACATTAGTTCCATAAAAGGGCTGGATAAGTGAACGGAGTTAGAAAGACACGACTCTCATCAGTCACCCCCACACTGTGTCATCCGAGTAGAACCACCCAGCCGCCTGCCACCCTGGGCTTCTTATCTCTAAAGAAGGAGCTAGAAATTATCCCTGTGCCTCAAAAACCTTACGCCATTTGTGGTTAAATGAAAACAATTTCCATAATGTGCTTTGCCCAACAGTCAGCACATACTTTTCATTACACAAATATTTTACAAATGATGCAACTTGGGAGTGCTCGGGGGATAGAAAGGATGGCAACTGTGCCAATAAAAAGCCATCACTAGGACAGAAGATGTAGCATTCAATGTGCCGTTGTAACCTGGGGGTTTCGGTTTGACAACAGTGTATGAGCACGGAGCTAGAGAGAAACAGTTCCTAAGCAACCATTCATAAGGACCATAGAATATTATACCACTAAAAAGATAAATGGGAAAAGCATAGAGGCTTGCCAGTGTTTGCTAAGCCTCAAAGAACTGAATATAATGAACAGAAATGTGGACATTCTAGTCCAATGGTAGGTATGGCTTAGCCTGAAGAAGGAGTTTTAATAATATAGCCTTAGCGCATTTTCTACAGCTCTAGCAAAATGTCACAGCCCAAGTAACTTATGAGCAATAACAGTTCATTTGTTTGACGGCTCTTGAGGCTGAGAAGTCTGGTGTGATGGGGCCATACCTGGCGAGGGTCTTTCTGCAGCGCCACAGCCCATGAGAACTTGTCATCACGTGAGAGCACGTGCAAGAGTGGGAAACGGGGGTCTCCTGCCCCATGCAGGCACTCTGTCCTGTAAACTGATGTACGGTTCTGAACATGAATGTTGGAGATATATTGTTTTTTAAAATTATCTGTATTACCTGTAAGCCCGGCTATCAATCAATCAAGACACAGACACTTGTTATATTTTAAAATAGCCTTCGTTAACCTGGGACAAGGCAGATATCAATCCTCTAAACTACCTCCCATAGTGTGGCAGGCATGGGCTCCCTGTCTCAATCCCATGCCATCTGCTTCCAATAACTTCTATCAAGCTACTTTTTATTTATAATCTTAAATACTTGTTAACGTTTTTTTTTAATCTGGGCTGGATTATTTTTAATCTACGCCACCAGTCATGTGTTTTCCCTCTAGCTAACCCATGGCAGCCTTCCTCTATTTACCTCAGGTCTCTCTCCTTTCTCTTCTTGGCAGTCCTTCCTCTTCCCTTTTCCCAGGATCCCTCTCTCTCCTAGCCCCACCTAGTTCCTCCCCTGGCCAGGTGGGATGGCTTTTTATTAAGCAAAAGGTGGGTCAGACAGCAAGCAGTCATCAGCACCAAAATACATCAGACCATCTCCCAACAGATATAAATTCAATCCACAGCATCATTTATACATTTGTAAGCGGTCTCCTGTTCTGCTGGGAGTCAGTGCGAAGGCTGTACACATGGACACGTTTGAGGTAGCACTCAAAATCTGAGGCATTCTCACTCACTTTGATATGAATTCTAGGTTAAAAATGTTATAGTGTGAGCTTAATCTCTAGCACCATCGTGAAAAATAATAAGTAGGTAACTAAATAAAAGAGATAATAACACAAGTATCTGTTGAGTTTCTCTATTCTCTTTGAAGGGTTCTTATTTGGGAAAGGAAAGTTTCAGTGAACCAGTAAGATGTACAGACTATGTAGTGAAATCTTTCTGCTTTTCCAGATCATTAGCTATTGGCAGCAGATCAGCTATTTAGGATCGATTTTTGATGAACAATTCTGCACTGCCTAGAAGGCTTGCTTAGTAATATTAAATACATTAATAAAGTATTTTAAATGCTGTTTCAATTGCTTAATTTTTGAGTGTGTGTATGGGGGCTATGTGTAAACTTGCATGTGTGAATGCTGGTGGAGCTCAGAGGATGTGGAAAAGTTGGTTCATCCACGTGGTCCTGGGGACTGAACTAAGTTTGCTAGCCTTGGCAGTAGGTGCCTTTATCCATTTTCTGGCCCTTCAGTACATTATTAAGTTGTATTATATGTATTAAAGCCAGAGCTGTGTGCATAACTATTTTTTAGCATTTGCATATAGAAGTGGGACCATTTCCAATGACAAAAGATAACCACTGCATAAGGCATCCGTGAAAGAAGCACTCTTAATATCACATTTTAAATAATTGGAAAGTGTATTGACACATATTTAGATGAAACTAAAGTGTGACACAAACCATCTGTGAATAATATAACTTGCATCTTTTAAAATTCCTTGGCTACCCTATTAAAGCTACTATAATGTAAAAATTATCAAATCATTCTAATAGTTCTGGTCCCCAAATCATTAAAAAGTTTTGCCTGTCTTAAGTTGTCTTCGGGTTTCATTGCTGTTAAGAGACACCATGACCACAGAAACACTTATAGCAAACAAACAAAAACAACAAAACCTTTACTTGGGGATGGCTTACAGTTCAGAGGTTTAGCTCATTATCATCATGGCAACATGCAAGCAGACATGGTCCTGAGAAGGAGCCGAGAGTTCTACATCTCGAACCAAAGGCAGCAGAAGGAGACTGTGTGCCACAGTGGGTGTATCTTGAGCATATGAGATATCAAAGCCCACCCCCCCCACAGTGACACACTTCCTCCAACAAGGCCACACCTCCTAATAGTGCCACTCACTATGGCCAAGCTTTCAAACCCACGAATCTGCGTCAGCCATTCCTGTTCAAACCATACCATTAGTATTGGGTATAGTATATATAACTTAAGTGCATGCCTTTGAAAGAAACTTATATGATATTTCACATAAGAGTTCCATATGATGCTCCATTCTCACACCATTGCAAGGTAGAAATCTTTGATGTAATCTTCCAAATCTTTCTTCTGGGATAATCTGTCATCCAAAACTTTGCTATTTCCTAGCCCTTCAGATTTGACTTTCTCTTTGATTTTCATTGCTTTATAAGTATGGAATCAATTATAGATGGTATCATTATCTTTACTCCTTGCATATGATAGTCATAGAGGAATGATTATTTCAGAACAAGGTGCTTCAAAATATGGTGCCTCAGCAACTGAGAAAAACCCACCGAGGCAAGATGCTGTCCTGACTTTCTCCGGTCTTGCTTTTCCATAGCATAACCACAATAAAGGGCTCCATGGACCACACCTGCAAGGTGGTCATAAGATCCTCCTTCCAGAAGGGCCCTAGTCTACAAACCAGGGAGAAAAAGGACTCTAAGCAAACAGCGTGCCTAAGCTACCACTAGTTGTTACACTGGGCCATACCTTCTTCGTTGTGCAATCATACTTCTGGGTGAGAACTGGCCCCCTTGATGATACTTAGGCACAAAACTGCACAGCTTTCCCCTAGGTCTTTGAGTACTTATTTCTTAAAACTATTCGGTCACACAAAACTTCTGCTAAATACATTTGTTATGAATTTTTTTTTCCTGGTAAACTTATTTTTGTTACAGTAGCATCAGCCTTGGACCTCACAATGGGTGATGAAAAATATCATTTTCTTTCCCTCACGATTGCTAATGCACAACAGATGAATAAATTACTCATCGATTGTCTTTCAGGTTTCCCTACCCAGCCACCAACTCTGTGAGTAATTCATGTAAGATGGATTTTCCATTTTTTTTTCAGGTTGTATATGTGATGGAATAATTTTTTAAAACATATGTTTAATCAATATATCTCTTTATGGGAATATTTATATGTGTTTGAAAACTTAGCTACATTTAAATTGGGGTTTTTATGTTGAACAAAAGCATAACTGTGTGCATTTGTCTAACATAAGAGTTTTAAACAAATATTCTTTTAATGATGGGGTGTGTGGTATCCTTATGCATACAGACTACCTCCTGATGGTTTCAAGGGCCATGGCAGGTGTTATGGTCTCAGAAATGAAGGTAGAGCCTCATCTCTCTGTCACATTGTTCTAAACCATGGATTTGACTGCTTGACTTTCTTTTTAAGACAGAATTTCATATTTGGTAAACGGCACTCTTTGAGACCACTGAACTCATAAAAAGATGCTTATAAGGAGCAGAGCAAAAGAAAAAAAAGGGGGGATATGAGCTTATAGATTAGAAGTCAGAAGAGACGTCTGTCCCAACATCTTCTAATTGACGTTATTAGCATCCTGTCCCAAACAATAGGTTGACATTGAGACAATGGGTTCATCTCATATAATACTATTACTTTATCTTCCTTTGGGTATTCTAATAGGATTTTTTTTTTTTTAAAAGAGCCATTACCTTTTAGATTATACACAAGATGTTAGTAGGCAGGGTATCATGTCTGGGGTTTTCTTTACAGCAATCCAGGTACATGCAGGGTAGGAATGACTGGCACAGAACAAAACCATGCTGGCTCTGCTTGATGGCTGGGCCTGAGTGTTCATACACATGCGTTCAGGACACCATCTTCTCTTTTGTTATATTTATAACTTCTAATATGAAAAGTTTTTTTCAAAATCATGTATGTAAAATTAAAGAGAGGCTGTGAAAACATTTCATTGAGATGAAATGGAGGGAAGGTGACCAACACAAAGCACTCTAATTGCCTGTTCCCCAAACGCTTTCATACCAAGCCTTGGCTTGATAACATGGTTCCAAGTCAATATGGTAGAGGTAGAATCACGATCTTTACATTTTAATTATTTGACGATCTGCATTCTCACCAGTATAGCATGAAGGTGGCCGAGCTTCAGGACTCTGATAATAACAAGTTTCTAAATCTTCCTTGATGGTGGTTTTGAACACAGACTTGCAAAATCTCCATGCCACGGTGCCAAATGCTGCCTTAGTCCAAGATGCCATTTTCCGACTGGATCAAGTGAAAACACTTCCCAATGTGCAGCAGCAGCAGCAGCGACAGCTGCTGCACAGCCTGCTATATTTGCAGCGAGACAGGATTGGCAAGGCCTACAGAAGTTACTTAAGAAAGAGCTTCACAGGGAGATGAAGCACAGAAGGGAAATGCCACTGAGAGTGGAATGTAGGGCAAATTCCTAAGGACATCACAGAGGAGCAGCAAAGGCTGGGAGGAGTTAGGCCAGCAGGAAGCAGGATGCTACATCTAAGAAACAGGGGTGGGGAAAAAAAAAGAATTCTTTTACACTATTTCAGGAATAAAAGAAAGCCAGATGACACACTTTGCTCCTTCATCAGGGAGAGAGGAAAAGCTGATGGCTCCTGAGAGTACAAAAAAAAATGATGGTGCATTTGGTAATTTTAAAAAGCCATTGACATAAAGATGAAATAGAAGTAGAATCACTCCAACTTTGATTGGGAAGTGAAAAAAAAAAGAATGATGCAAAAAGAAAAAAAAATATGTAAAATGATTTACTGTTCTGATCTTGAGATTGATATGCAAAGCTATCCAACAAATTCACCATCCACACATGATAGATAGAATATTATGCAGCCAATAAAAACAATGTTTTTTAAAAAAGAATTTAAATGATAAAAGAAGTTATTAACAACATGGCAAAAAGCTGCTCAGGATCACATTTTTGTCCAGAATGGAATAAGCCAAATTGTTAATAGTAGTTGTTGCTGGTAGCATCAGTGGAGATATTTTTTTTTATCTTATTCGTCTGTGTATTTGATAAGAATAGGAGATAGAAACCTGTTCTGTAGATAGAACAGGAACTCCAGAAAGGAGTGTCTCTGGCCAAGAAGATGGCAGTGTTCTCACCAGACACACTGACTCATGCCATGGCTCCAGCCAAAACCAGACATGCCAGAAGTGTTCCAGACAGAGGCACTAGAGAGTGCCGGAACCACACGCAGTCCAGCCACTGTGATGGACACCACATGGGCCGACCAGCTGGACTGACCACTGAGCTCCCCTACCCCATCCTGTTTCTGCCTATGTTCCAAGTTTATTCTCTGCTGCTGTTAAAAGCACCATGACCAAAACAAATTTTGGGGAGGAAAGAGTTTATTTAAGTTTTTACCCTATCCTTGAGGGAAGCCAGGGCAGGAGCACAGTTCAGAAGGAATTTAAAATAGAAAATGTGTGAATGTGCTTCTTTCCGGCTCCAAGGCAGGCTCATGTGTAGCTAGTGCCTTATGCAGGCCGGAACACCTGCCCAGACCGTCGTGCTGCCTCTAGTGGGATTGAGCCCTCCTACACCAGTCAACAACGATCAAGACAGCCTCCTACACACAGGTCTAAAGGCCAGTGTGATCCAGGAAGTCCTTCAGCTGAGCCCTGCGTTCTCAAGTGATTTTAGGCTGCTTGGAAGTGACAGTTAAAATTAACTGGGGCATTCTTAAAAAAAAAAAAAAAAAAAAAAAAAAGCTCGGGACCGTGGCAACTCATTTCTTTGGACACAGCTCTTGCTGTACAGGAGCTCTTTCTGTTTGTGTAGCTTCCACTTACAAACCTACAATAAGCTTCTTTTTCTAAAACATCACTCTCCCTGTGATCCATGAAATTCACTTTTCCAATGAGCTAGACAAGAACCTGGAGCCGCTATCGTATATATGATCAGCAGCTTCTGGAACCTCAACGCCTAGGCTAAGTCCTCCCGAGGCTAGAAAGCCCCCACTGCATGCAAGAACCACACGTTCCTTTGTTTCATAGTCATTTGTTAAAATTATTAATTTTTGTGTATGCATGCTTGGGTATTGCAGAGGAATTTTAATCCAGCAACATGGCTTCCCTGGCAAGGGATTATACCCAAAGACCTCTTAGGTCTGTGTGATCCAGCTGGAATTCAGACACAGTCTGGATTACAGTACGATCTGTCTGGAATGCAGACATACCCTTAGTATACACCTTTAATCCCAAACAATGAAGTTAAGGTTAGTTTACAGCAAGAAGCAGCCATATTTTAAAGTAACATCTAATTGAAGGGCAGAGAAAGTGATGACTCAGTGAAAGATTTGACAGAATGAGTCAAAGATAGGACTCTCATGTGAACAGGACAGGAAAGAGAGGCTACTTAAGAAAAGTGCAGGAAGAGAGAAGAGGTTTTTTGTTTGTTTGTTCGTTTGTTTGTTTTTTGTTTTTTTTTTCTGAGAGTTCTTTATAAATATATATTTTTTTAAACCAGAAGAGTTTTATAGAGACAGATTACAAAGAGAGCAAGCTAGACACAGGTGAAGTCAAAATGAGCCAGAGAATGAGAAGGAGCCAAAAAATTAAAACATATCGGCAGAATTAGTTTGAGGCCAGGCAGAGCAATTCAGTGAGAAGCCAGTTTGAATCAGTCAGCTTGTACAGGAGTTTGGGGCCAAAACAGCTGAGTTGAACCAGCCAGCAAGAGTTCAGAAAGGGCTAGAAAGGGTTAGGAATGGGTCTCATCTCATCCGCACATCTGAAGAAATAAAACCAATGTTTACACATGCCACCCAACATGGTTGAAAGGGAGATTTAACGTGATTGAAGAAGAAAGCTCAGGAAGATTGCAGAAGAGGACAACATCTGACAGAAAAGTTGTGGACAGGAAACATCTGAGAGACAGCAGCAGAGGAGAATTTTGTCTGGAATTCTCCAGAAGAAGCATCAGTCCTCTGAGTTCAGCTGGAAGCCCCAAAAGACCCAGGAGACTCCAGAGCTACAAGAGCCTCTGAGACAGTGAATCACAGTAAGCTACCCCAAAAGATTATTTTAATTATATAGATAAGACTTTCCTGAATTAAAAAGTGGAAGACTCCATTTCAGATAACACTTAAGAGCAAGGGTAGGACTTGAAAGGGTAAAAATGTTACTTGAAAAAGCCATCTAAGTACTTATTGCAACTGTGACCACTGGAGTAAACGCCTCCTTACTTTCAATTGTAATCTTTATGTATTTCCTCTCAAAAATACTGGAAAACTAACTGAACAACTGTAGAACAAGAAATATCTGTACAACAACAAAAATTAGCTGTGATAGCACAAAGACCTGACAAACAAAAGACAGAGGAAGTAAGAGAACAGGAAGTGCTTAATTGTGAACCTATGGTACTTAATGAAATTGAGGATCAACAGAGACATCCCATTGATTCCATGGCACTAACTCTTAATGAAATTGAGGAGAGGTGAGCAGTGATAGCTTTCCACTAGCTTTCCCAGTTACCTGGGAACAAATGTCAGAAAATGGTGAAAGTGTACAAAATGAACAACTAGCCTGGAATCCGGTTAAAATACAAGATCTTAAACATTTTTAAAGAATCAATGTTAACTTATACAATGCATTTGCCCTATGTGAGACAGATATAAACTACCTGGACTACCAAAACCAGTATTATCCTCCAAGACTGGAAAGATTTAGCTGCAGCTGTACTGGAAGCTGGTTCTCAACTACAGTGGCTGTCATGGTGGCAAGAAGAAACTGCAATTACTGAAAATTAAAATAGTCTAAAGATGCTAATATCATGAAAGACAATTGTTAGGTGAAGGTCACTATGCTGTTTTTCATAAGCAGGTACAATTAGATGACTCTATTATTATGCAAAGTACTTTAGTAGCTTTAAGAGCCTGGGATAAGATAGAGGTTTAAGGGGGAAAAGTCTTTTATTCACAAAGATTATGCAAAGCCCCAGAGCCTCTTACTGCCTTCTTACACAGATTAACATCTACTATAAACAAGGCAATATCAGATCCAGTTCCGAGATGGGCATTAATTGAAACGTTAGCTTTCAAAAATGCAAATGCAGAGTGTAAAAAACAGTTCTTAGACCTTTAAAAGCTCTATCAGCACCCAGGGGTCAGTTGATTAGAACTACTGCTGATATTGATACTAATGACTATGTATTTGGACAAGCAATGGTCCTAGATATCAAAATGTCTCTTGTTTTAACTCTGGGAGGCAAGGTCATTTGAAAAGGGATTGTAGGCAAGGTGTTTCTAGAGACTTCTCTAAAAGACCTCAGCCTTCCAGGATTTGTAGAAGGTGTATTAAGGGAAGGGACTGGACTGATGAATGCAGATCAGCAGGAGATATCTGAGGTAATCTCTTACCTGTGGGAAGATCCCCTTTGAGATAATCCTTTAAAAAAAACGAGAAACTCCCTAAGGGGGTTTACTTGTATCCCAGCAACAAACATGAGCCAGGTGTTTACTTTTAGCAATGCAGAGAGCAAGTAGGGAAAACTAAACTTGGTATTGGAGACCTAATGCATGCTACGATGCTATAAAATATCCACTAGAGTTCATGGACCCTGACCTCCAAAGGCAGTAGGAATGCTTTTAGGAAAAAGTAGCATAGCACTTTAAAGATCCATTGTTCAACCAGGAATTACAGAAGACGACTTCAATGGAGAGATTGAGATTATGGCTTATGTAAAGACAAATGTGTAGTTCAAAGCAGGATTTCTCAGCTTTTATTGCTTCCATCAAAGGCAAAGCAGGCCCAAATACAAGAACAAGAGGATTTGGAAGTACTGGAAGACATGTTTTTTTTTTTTTTTTTGCAAACTGTTATCATGACCGGAGAGCAAAAGTCAAAGTAAAAGTCAAAGTAAATGGTATTGAAATTGAAGATTTGGTGGACACAACTAAAACCTCATGAGAATCTTGAAATCCACTTTAACCCCTTTGGAAGGGATCTACACAGCTTGCAGGGATTGGAACATTATCCCAAGTGAAACAAGGTATAGGACAAATTAAATGTGTGGGACCAGAAGGTCAAATAGGAAAATTAAACCTTATATGGCAGATACAGCCATAAGCCTATGGGAAAGAGAGCTACTACAACAATGGGGAGCTCAGGTCAATATTCCTTCAATCTCAGACTACAGATACCTATTTTAACTGAAACTGTATATTGACATCTTATGTAATATGGCTTGATTGTTTCTGTGTTTATTGACATTTCATTAACCAAGGGAGACTAATTTCAACCACAGAAGGTGATGGAACTGGGAAATCAAATGCTGTTCCCAGAGTCCAAAGGAGCTTTGTCCCAGGCCATTATCTGCTCTCTGGAATTGTTTATTTCTCCTTCATACAAGATGTCTTCCTAGCCCCTCTAAGACAGCCCTGAGTTCCATAATCTGTATGGTGATCCCCACACAAATGGGCATAACAACAAATGGAGGCCTCTTTGCCCGTTTAGTCTGTTGTGTTTTTTAAAAGATTCAATTACCAAATCTTCAGAGGGAAAAATGTGAACTTCTTCACTGTCTGAACCTGGAAAATGTCCAATTTTTTTAAAAATGAAAATAACATTGTAGATTTAGCTTCTGTCACCACAAGTGTGGAAGTCAATCATTATCAGGTCAGTTTTCAAACACCCTGAAGACAGTCCACTGGCAGAGCCCAGTGTTTCCAAGCAAGGGTGGCAGGATAGTTCATGCTGCTGCTGGTTTTTGTCTCCTGTGATTCTCAGCATGACATCAGCCCTCAAGTCTTATAGATAATTGTGAGGCTGTAGAAACATTGTGTATGTGTGTGCATTTGTGAATGTGTGTGCATGTGCATGTGTATATGTATGTGAGTATGCATGAGTGTATGCATGTGTGATTATGAGTTTGTGCACATGTGTGATTATGTGTGAGTGTTTGTGTAAAAGTGTGTGTGTGTGTGTGTGTGTGTGTGTGTGTATTCTGTGACCAAGTAGGGAAGCTAGTGATCTCCACAGTGGTTGTAGCAACGTAGACCCTAGCTTCTAGGATAGCAAAAATTTTGGCAATAGTTAAAAGTATGCGAAAGTACAATGATTAAATCAGTTAAAATATAATTATGAGGGCAACGTGTTTCTGGCTGTGCTCTCCCATGTGTGAGTTCACCGCAGCTTTGGTTTTGAACACACTGTCTGCACATTTTGCATTAGGTATGCCCCCTCACCATGGGACACCAACGGATACAGCTCAGATTTGAGACACTGTATGTTATGAATGGTAGCAGTTTTGCACACGCAGTTCTCTGCTCTTAAAAGGACATAGTGGCTTAGTCAGAGAAAACAAACACCTTTAATGTTTTCTACTATTATTCTTCAGCATGTAAGAATTGAAGAGTATATGTCTAAATCATATTGTGTAAGAATGTTTGATTTTTAAAAAATGTTGTTTGAGTTACTGACATGAGTCTCAGAAAAAAAAAATCCTTAAATGAATTTTGGCTTGAGATTAAGATATAATTTCCAAAATTTTCTGACAAGACTCTAAATATACTTCTCCCATTTTATACTATGTACTTATGCAAAGTAAAGTTCTCAGCGCTCATGATTATACAATGAAAACATTGATCAACTCTAAAAACACTGAAGAGGCTCTATGTCCTGCAGTATCAAATATCAAGCCGAGGCTCAGTGTCCTGTGCAAGAATAAACAAGTACATCCATCTCATTAGTATGTGAATTTTCTGTTATCATTAATAAATGGTAAGGTTATACCAAGAATTATTTAAGGGCTATCTCTTTATGATTTGTTATTAGTAAACATTTTACTTGTATATTATTTTTATATACCTGTATATGTGAAGTCACATGAAAATTTCCCCAAACAAATAGGGTCATGAGTGAAGAAAAGTTTAGAAGCTCCAGACTAGACCCAGTGTTACCTCGTCAGCATGTTTAAATTCAAAATATTAATGGGAGAATAGAGAGGACAATGCTCATATTACCTGAAAAATTGCATAAATATAGACATCTTTCCCTTTTCTTTTCTTTTCTTTTCTTGGTCAACTCTAAGCATCTGTATATTTGTTGCCTATCTGGAGAGATGTTGACCAGAAGATACAGTCAACTGGAGAAGTGGTACCTATGGAGGTCAGGACTTTTAACAGCCCAGGAAGCTATTCCATGGCTCTTGATCTTCACTGGGTTTGGAACTTAGTCAAAAGAGATCATTTAGCTGCACTTAGGAGACTGAGGCAAGACAATCCCGAGTTTTAGGTCAACCTGAGCTATGCGGAAAGATCCAGTATCAAAAATCAAACACACAGGAGGACATAAGAGCTCCCATGACCTTCAGGCAACCAGTGGAGGCTCCAAATCAACATACAACATTGGATGTGCAATCATAATCATTGTGTTGGTCAATGTTAACTGTAAACTTGACTAGATTTACAATCACCATGGGAACCCACCTCTGGGTATGTCTATGAAGGTGTTTCCAGAAAGATTTAACAGAACAGAGAAGACCCATCCTGCACGTGGGCAGCATCACCCCATGGGCTGGGGGCCCAGATGGCATAACAGGAAAAAAGGAAGCAGAGAATCAGCAGCTGTCTCACTCTGCTCTTTGTGGATGCAGTGTGACAGCCACGTACATTCCTGCCACGATGGACCCTCTCCCTCAAGCTAGAAGGCAAAATAAATGCTTCTTCTCCTCTCAAAGTTGCTTCTTGCATTGTTTTCACAGCCACGAGAAAAGTAACCCAATCCTGCATTGTTCTGAGATGTCTGCGTTCCCACCAGATTCTCAGAAGAATCTGAGACCTACCAACAGTTAAGTGTCACTCAATGGGACATTTAGAAGGTGAACAGATTCTGCATGAACTGCAATTTGGGGAGTTGAGCTTATGATGCTACCTGGAGGGAAAATGTTACAGGCTGTGAGAAGAGAAGGCTTATGGCTGCATGTCGTGAGCTTGGCCTACTGTAAAAGCACATGAGACTCCTGTTATGTAGCAGAGAAGGGAAAAGTAACAGGAAATGTGTAAGAGAGGTGGCTGGGAAAGAGTGTTCTGTCAGTCACTCTGATAAGTGTGAGTTTTATTCTGATTACGATAGGAAAATGTTACCGATTAGACAAGCTACAAGATGGGTGGGTGCCAGAGTAGGTATTCAAACCTCATGAGGGCACCAGGCTGTCTCTGACAAATGTTATTTCCCAATAGAAAAAGAAAACCCTCAAGATGCAGTTAAGTAGCCCATGGATGCTGAATAAATACTCTTAGCTCAATTGTCAGTAGATATATTTGAAAATGATTAATAAGGAATGGACTGGGTTATTATTCAAGCTATCAAGAGGGATATTGATTTAGTTCTTTCTGAAGAAGTTGAATAAATTTATTATACTTTCCAGAGACTAGCCCTTGGGGAGTTATTTTAGTGTGATGCCAATATCCTTCTGTTTTCAGTCAGCTGACTTTTGAGGTGTGAAGGAGTTTGCATCTTAAATCAATCTCTCTCTCTCTCTCTCTCTCTCTCTCTCTCTCTCTCTCTCTCTCTCTCTCTCACACACACACACACACACACACACCTTTGTTGATGCAAAGGAAATATTTTTCTTAGTAGTGCTCACAAAAACAAAATACAAAAATTAAATTAAATGAGATCTTTGATAAGGTGAGGATGACAGAAATAGCTTTCATCTCATGTCATGTGTGTGTGTGTGTGTGTGTGTGTGTGTGTGTGTGTGTGTGTGTGTGTGTTTGCGTGTGTTGCAGAGAAATTGAACTCAAGCTCTCACACTGAGCTACAACCCCATCCCTAAGCTCAAGTTATTATTAAGTTTTGTTTGAAGGAAATAAAAGGGCTCAATTTTCCAATATTGAATAAGCAGGTACTTACTAGGGCCTATTATATGCAATGAACATTTCCCAGAGTATGTATAGGAAGGCTGTAAACTTTGGACTTTATTTTTTTTATGCATCTATTTCACCAATCATCCATCAAATACACACCATATATGAGGTACTACACTTAGATGAAAAGAAGAACAAGAGTAATAGAGGATTTTTCTAATTGTACATAAAAATATCTGAATACTTTTTCTTTTCATTTTTAAAAGACAGGCTGTCATGTCTCCCAGGCTGGTTTCAAAGCTGGCATGTAGCCCAGGATGACCTCGAACTCCAGGCAAGCACCACCATGCCCAGTTTGGGGTGTTTCTCGGGACTGAACCCAGAACCTCCGGTATGGTAGGCAAATACTTCATGAACTGAGCTACATGACCAGCTCAAGATCAATATATTTTTTTCACATCATCACTTTTGTTTTTTGGTTTTTTTGGAGACAGGGTCTCTCTCTGTAGCCTTGGATGTCCTGGCCTCACTTTGTAGACCAGGCTGGCCTCAAACTCACAGCTATCCACCTGCCTCTGCCTCCCAAATGCTGGGATTAAAGGTGTGTGCCACCACACCCGGCTGATCACTGTCAACTTTTAATCTCTAGCCTATGTTGGGATTTACTCTCCTTTCTCGCCTTTGGCTTTGCTTGTAGTCAGTAAGACCACTGGGATAGGTGGATGCATTGGCTAATAATTAAATGGACAAATGTCTAATTCTCAAATGCTAGTTTAGCTGACTGATTTCGGTTCCTCCTTGGGAAGTGCTGTATAGCCTGCTCCAGTGGCCTGCCTTCCATAGCCTTTGCAGCTATTTAAATGTGCGTGTGCACCAGCTACTTCTTGAAAGATCCCTCTTCGCTGTTAAGAGAGAAAGTATATGTGACTGAGGCAATGTTTAGCTCTTACAGGAAAAGCCACCTTTCTCTCTGAGGAGTCTATATTTCTATCTGCTGAAACAAACTGGCAATAGATTGGAAGGAGAAAAGCTATGACAAATATATTTGATGATAGTTTTACATGATACAGGAATCTTCAGACTGAAGAGCCAAAGACCCAAGGTGAGTAGCCATGCAGAAATATGATTGGACAAAACAACTGTGAGGGGATAGCCAGAGTGGTCTGTCAGTTCAGTCATCTTTGCCTTTCAATATATAACACTTCTTGAATAATTTTTCCTAGAATGGAGGGAGGTCTTATGAAGCACTGTTGGCCAAGGATGGTCTCTATGGTCAACTCTTGCATAGAAGGAATGAGGAAGAAAGTAATGGCTTGGGGGAAACAGGTGCTGGTTTCTACGCCCCACTGTGAGGAATAATACTTCCAGTCTCTCAGGGCTTGCCACAGGAGAGCTTAAAGGATGAGAGACAGGAGGGCTAGAAGAGGCCAGGGGGAAACTTCACTTCTAGGCTTCTTCTTGGGGCTTTGGTATCATTTTCTGAGCCCTACTCCTCTCACTACAGTGTCTGGATCCTGGGCAGTCAGCTTAATCTTGGTTCTACAACTTAGAAGCATCCATCCTATACGAAAGCCTATAGACACACTTCTCATCCTGCTAACCCCTTGTTACATTAGGATGACAATGGGAAAGCAACAAGCTCTCCAGCCCCAGGCAGCTTTCAAACTATAAAATGCCTACACTATTGATATAACGTTTATGCATTTTGTCATCAGTTACCTGTGGTTGTTTGTTAAATACCTCCAAAACTTAGGAGGATTAAAACAATGAACATCTTTGATTCTCTTGGTATTGGTATTGCAAAATGAGCGAGGCTCTGCCAATGAGTTCTGCTTGCCTGGCTGGAGGCACTGGTATGGATATATTTAGCTGGATATCTATATCTCTGTATCTCTGTATCTCTGTATCTCTGTATCTATCTATCTATCTATCTTATCTAGTACAGAGGCAGCTGCCCTTCTCTCTCTTCCTGTGGGCTCAGAATTCTCTCTTTCCATGTGTCCTATGTTCTCCCCAAATTGTCCCTCTAGGATGGATGGGCTTCTCCACATGATCCTACGGGGCTCTCAGAAGTCCCAGGGGTTTAGCTCCAGCACGGAAACTATCACTTCTGTCACATTCTTTTGGCAAAAGGGAATCATCTGGCCAGTCTGATCAAGGTGGAGGAATCCTACAAGGATGCATAGTGGTAAGGTTCTGTCTGGCTCTAAGGTAATCACGAATGGTAGCATAAACACTTCCTTGCTTAATTAGTAGACAATCAGGTGGACAGAGAATCTGAGAAGACAGGACAAGTTCCTCATCAATAAGAAGGGTACTGATCCTCAGGGCCAGGATCCACAGGCTTTGCATTTCATGGCCCTAACAGTCATTCTTCTGGGAAATCACACTGCCTTGACTATCAGCCTTTTCTAGAATAGTCTATCCCACTTATCCATATTCAAAGATTGCTCTTCTTTAACTGGTCTCTGGATCATTTTCTGTAGGAGACCTTGCTACATAACCTCAGATTCAGTTAAGCCCTTGTTCCTGAGGTTCTAGAATGTAATATATATATATATATATATATATATATATATATATATATATATATATATATATATATATATATATATATATATATATATTTGCCTATTTCTCAGAAGTTACCATACTGTATTAAAATGTCTGGGTGTTTGTTTCATAGGTTTGCTTTTCTTGCTAGATTCTTTACAACCTGAAGGCAAGATCCAAGTCTGACTTTTGTGGTCCTGTCATTCTTATGTACTAAATAAAAATATGCTAAGATGGAACTAAAATAGTAGAACTGTGTCTTCCATACTCTGATATTACCATATTATCCAGAATAATGCAAGGAACATATTAATATTTCAAAAATATTGAATAGTTGTTGAATACCGAAATATATTTCTCTTAGTCACTGCATATAAGTGTAAATCCTGATTTTAGTGACCTGGTAAAATCTTCAGTAAGCTTCATAAAGATTTCACTTCCTAGCTGGGAGAGAAGCAATATGCCCTAGGCATAACTTTTCAAGTAATATCAATGTTTAATAGCATAAACCTTTTGGGCAGGGGCATATAGCTAAAAATAAATCTGTATCCTTTTGAAAGTGCTGGCTGAAATTCTGTAGACATGGACTCATGCTACCAGCACAAAACTGTTCTCTTGCCTCTGCAAAACAAAATGAAACCTACAGGAAACAAAAATGTTTTTCTAAGCATGACAAATCTAGGCTGCAGCTGAAACAAGAGACGACGTAAATCAATAGGTCTCCAAGGCAAATGTCAAGAGTGATTTTGAGGTGAGGGAAATCTACTATCGACTCTAAAAAAGAAACCTACTTCCTTCTTATAGATCAAGTTTTCTGTTTTCTGCTTGATGGAAAATAATTCATGCATCATAGTGTTTGTCACTTGGAAACCCCAAATAAACAGTGGGGTACCATTCAAACACATGTGTGTATTTTTAGTTTTTTCCCCATTTATATACTTTATGGGGAGCTGTTGTTCTGTCTTTCACAATGCTCTCTCTAAAACGTGAAAACAAGATGCTTCAAGGTGACCTTCCAAGCGCTTCATTAGGATGCACAAAGGCAACAGAACATCACAAATATCTCCTGCAGCTGCCATTTTTTTCCTGACTTAGGGAAGCTCTTCTATGATGTCTACTGACATCTTATAAGAGGTAGAAGAGAAGGGTACATGGATTTGCAGCGCCGTACATGTGTGTCTCCAGGGAAACCACCAGGCCTCCACGCATTGTTAAGATTCCTCACCCACCCATAATATATCAGTGGAGGGAGCAACAGAAATACCTTTCTAGGTCTCTTCTGTCTTCTTGAAGAATCCCTGATCCCACTCAGTGTACACAGCTCTAGTGCTGGGGTTGTCCTCGGGATGTCATCATTTAGTTTTTTGGCTTGCTACCTGGGGCTGGATGAAGCCTGGTCCCTCAGTCCTGGCTCCTGGAGCCGTAACTCATGGAAAAGTGAAACAGGAGTAAAAGGGACACAGCTTAATTTATTAAATTATTTGTCTTTCAGTTTCCTTAAAGAGTGAAATTTGATGGAAGGTCCTTCCAGCTGGGTGTAATGTTACCTCATGTGAGTCTGAGTCTGAGTAACTGTGTCTTGTCATTTTGTAAAATGAGTAATTAAAAAGGCACATTCTCTCTCTGTCTCTGTCCCTTTGTCCCTCTGTTTGCCACCTCTCTCTGTCTCTGTCTGTGGGGGGGTGGGGGGGAGGGAGGGAGGTTTGCCTGCTTTTTGCTCCAAATCCTAAATTCTGTTCTTTTAGGGGACCCATCAGCCTTTGTCACTTTCCCCAGGATCATCTGGGTTCCCCAGGACTTTCAAGGACCACTTAAGTAGTTGGCATGCCTGCAATTCTGATTTCCAAAATAAAATTGCTTTGTCCGTGGAAATTTATCCAACAATAACAAAAAGAAACCATAATTTGATATTATTTAACATTTACTACTGGTTGTATAATTCATTAAGTAAACATAGCAGGCAAACATTTCCTGGGAATCCTATGAAGTGGGTATTTGCTTAAAACCTCATTTTTAAGGTTAAGGCCAAAGAAAGCACCTTTCTGGGTTCACATCTCTTGTAGGAGTGAGAGTAGCAAAGCCCGTGTCCCTACCCATGCTGAATTTACCTGATCTCATTAGGATATACAATCTGTACTGTTTCCTAGAAATAAGCAGTTTAGAATTCTGTGTCCTCCATATTCTCCTTCCACCTTGAGTATCATCAGGAAGTGAAGTGTTGTTCCCCAAGCTCCTAAATGTCATGGGGTATACCTATGGAATTTGGTCGCAAAGACTTCTGCCAGTATTCTCATTATTTGAGTACCCATTGTTAGCAGTCAGGTATTTCTGTGGCCAGCTGCAGGGGATTTACAACTGGACAGGAGGCATCTCTGAGGCTTAGCTACAACAGAACATGTCACCAGCCGCCAAGACACACTGGTTCCCTAAGCAATGTACACTCTTTCTGCTCAGGCACTAGGGCTGCCTTATAAGGGGATCCGTCCCCTCCTCCATTCCCCCTTCCTGCCCCCACCCCCACGCCAGCTCTCTTCTCTCCTGTCTTACCAGAGACACTCTCCTTAACTTCATCCCACAATAAAGCCTCTCATGTAGACCTGTCGCGTGGCGTGATTTGTGTATCTCTCCCACTGCTGAACTGCGTAATCCCAACATCCATCCTGTTCCCAACTCAACTTTAATCTTCTGAAGGACAATACAGTTAAAAAAAATCCTTCTGCCAATACAGGTTCTTGATGCTCAGTGACTACCCAGGAACATTTGACTGAAAAAAAAAAAAAACAAAAAACCAAAAAAACCAAAAACGACCCCTTGTGAATCAAGATGCCCTGAAGGGAGAGATATTAACTTACTTTAGCCCCGGAAGACCCCTTAGCCCTGCCTGCTAGTAGAATCTTTGAATTCTTTAGCTGTGTGAAACACAGTACAAAGTGGAACAGATGACATCCATTGGAGGGCAAAGCGTGCTAATTTTTGTTGACTGGCCCATTGAAGTGGTAATGAGGCAGAATTTCTGCCTTTGGCCAGAACAGACCTGGAGCTCTGCTGCCTTGTTATTCATCTTTTCCCTAGAGGACTAGCACCCCAGACAGACAGCTCCTTTCTTAGCAGGCAAACCCCAAACCTCTTGGTGAAGTGACAACAACTATTCACCTCAGTGCACATCTTCCCAAGAAGGCCCAAGGCACACTGTTAGCTTTCTCTGTGGCTCCCAGGCAATCCAGTCTGCCATAAAGTACAACTCAGAGCACTGTGCTGCAGAGAAAAACAAGCAAACAGAAAAAAAAATCCACTCTGCATATTGATTTTGTCTAATGTGGCATTTTCACAAGTGAACGACCACAGTTCTTATAGACCACTGCCAGACTAATTCGTCCCCAATACTGCCTGATCATGACATTCCCTGCCCTTAAGCCCACGCCGGCTTTATCTCCTGAGACAGTAAGGCTTCAAATGAAAGCTTCACTACTTTTTGGCAAATGTTCATTTTCATATTTCCACCAGAATAAGAAGTTTTCAACCAACAATCTCATCTACTTGCTCAGTATATTCCCACGCCTTGGAAAGCACTGGATTTTCTTCACTTGTAAATCAAACTTCTCTACGATCCAAGTTGCAATAGTTGATTTGTTCCCTACAACAAACTTACTCTGACCTGGCCTGCTGGCCAGAGTACATTCTTTGGAGCTTTAACACTGGCTTTCTCACAGTATAAATGTATATTCTTTCTAGTGTGGTCTACTTTATCTGTAGGACCTAGCATATAACATTCAATAACTATTTACCGGATGGATATTAATGTTTATTTCATGAAGCCTTTCCATTAATGATGTCTTTGGAAACAAAACGTGAAATGTACATTAATTCATTATTACTCAGGGTAGGGGACAATTTGAGGTCTCGGCAGTGCCTGCAGGGCCCATAGCTTCATGTGTGTACCCTGAGAGTTCCCTGCTGTAGACACCTGACACTGACCACTCAATGCTCTTTGCTTGCTGAAAGGTTAATGCTGCTAAACTGCCTCACATTCAAGGACCCAGTTCCTGACAATAAAATCAGTGATGGCTCCCATCCTAGTTTGTACACTGTCGCTGTGATAAAACATGGAGCAAACCAAACAGGGAGGACAGGGTTTATTTAGTTTTTTCAGCTTATGGTCTATTGTGAGAGGAACTCAGGACAGGAACTGAAGGCAGGAACCTGAAGGCAGGAACTGGAGCATCACTATTTTACTTGTTTGTTCCCTATGGCTTGTCCAGCCTTCTTTCTTATACAACTCAGGACCACCTGCCCAGGAGTGAGCTGGCCCCTCCCACATCTATCATGTATCAGGAAAATATCCCCACAGACTCATCTACAGGCTAATTTGATGGAAGCATTTGCTCAATTGATGTTGCTTCTCAGATGAGTTGAGCTTGTGACATGTTCATAAAACAAAACAAACCCCAACACAACCAGAATACCCCTCATATTTAGAGAAAACAGAACACACTCAAATATCCAGGCCCTTGCCCATAGTTAAATGTAGAGGGACCATTAGACAGGTTTCACACCCCGGTTTAATGGCTTGAAATCTAGGGTCTTCAGATTTGGGGCATTTTGATTTTTGTTTTTCTCTAACACTTAATATTTTTCTTTGAACTGCAGCTTTGGTAGAAAGTTGTACTAACGTTTTTGTCATTATCTGATATTCACCCCTGCCCCCCCGGGGGCATCATAAAAGGCCAGTTACAGCTGCCAGTGGCCTGCTTAGTTCTAATGGGATCTTGGAGGCTATGGCTTCATTTTAGTGCCTCCGAGGCCAACTTCTATTTATACAGCCCAGAGTTCCCTGAGCTGGAAGTCTGGCAGTCGGCCATTTCTGTGGCTCATTTGTACTATTTTCTCTGCCTAGCGTTCTGTGATATACTTCTTCCCTTAGCACTGTTTCAGGGGCCTGGAAGCCACAAACGTGGTCCTCATTGCCAACAGCAGCATCTAGGAAGAGTAGAGATCTAACTGGTGACTTGCTAATTGGGAGCTCAAGAAAACAGCACAGAGCCTCATCAAAATGTAGATTACGTTTAAGTACTATGAAGGGAAACTTCTGGGCTTTGAGGAGACCCACGATGCACATGGTGGACGTGAAAGAGGCTCTTTGAATTACAGAGTAGGCTACTAACAAATAGCAAACGCTCTCTCTGAGTGCAGATGATACCAAACAGCATTTGGTCAATTCTAAGATGCAATCCACTCACATTTTGACATCCCTGTAGTTGGAATATAGCTATGACTCTGATAGCTAGCTGTACAATGGAAAACAACAGTCATCATAATTAATAGAGCCTATGGTGATTAACCTCAATTGTCAACTAGATGAGATTTAAAATCATCTAGGAGGTGACTCTAAGTGTGCCAGTAGGGAATGATCTTGTCTAGGTTGATTGGCATGAGAAGGCCCGCCCACCATAAGTGGCACCATTCCCTAGGCTGGGCTCCTGTACTATACAAAAAGAGAAAATGAACTGAGCCCAATCGTTTATCACCCTCTGCTTCCTGTTTGTACACGAAATGTGGCCAGTGGCTCCAAACTCCTGTTGACTTGATGCGTCCATGATGATGGACTCTACCCTTCAACTGTGAGCCAGAATGAAAACCCTTTCTCCCTTAAGTTGCGTTTCTCAGTATGTTTTATCACAACACCTGGAAAATAAGCCAAGACACAGTTTTTTTTTTTTTTAAACTCATGTAAGTATCAGATATGCCAGCAGCAAAAAAATCCCAAACAGGGTAGAAATGAGAGAAGTCTGCTTGTGCATAACTGCAAAGCCACCCTGAAAGCTCCAGAGTTTCATTCTTTTATAAATTGTTCAGGAAATAGTTCATCATCAGCGTGGGCTTTGTGATAGAGTCAACGCAGTCTATTCAGAAGACTCAGGCAGAAGAACATTCCGAGAAGTTTGGTGGAGTTCATATCCTAAACAAGACTAGGTTTTTCTTAAGTACTTGAGAACACGGTATCTGACAAACCCCTGTCAATCTCCCTTAGGGAAGCATGGTTTGACCCAACATTCAGTGTCATGGAATTTTATAACTGGACTGTTAGAATGCTGGGGTACAAATAGCTGTTTAGAATAGTCTTCCTAGCTTCCTTTGCAACTTGCTAACCACGTGACTACGTTTTAGCCAATGGTACATTAGTAGAGTGAAATACAACTCTGAGCATTATGGTTTGGGTCTTATAGAATCCCCTAAAAATTATGTGGTAAAGGCTTGCTCCCCAGCTGATGGCATTACTGGAAGGTGGAGGAAACCTTGTCTGAGGAAGTACCTCATTAGGAGTATGCCTGTGACAGACATTTTGGGACCTTGACTCCTCCCCTTTCTCCATTCCTGACCACCATGAGGTGAGAAGCTTCCTGCTCTCACACAGTCCTGACCACAGTCCCCAAGAAGTGGAGCGGCCCGATCAAGGATTGAAACTTCTTACCCTACAAGCTACAGTAAGCCTGATCTCTTTACATTGTAATTGCAGGTACATTCTGTCACAGCCATGGAACTGTGGCTCAAACACTGGCCGTATCCTCGAGATGTCTATCATCAGAAGTGTTGACGGGGTGGAGAAACTTCAGACATTTTACTGCACAGAAGGTAGGAGTGTTTTAGAGGCAGCAGAATGACAGACAGAACCCGCAAGGCCACGGTAACCTTGACGTCATCCTGCCAGCCGTTAACAATTGGCTCAGACTCTCATGAAACAAGTTAACTCATTTTGCCATCTCTTTGGCTCCTTCTACAGCCACAAAGATTGTCTACTTTCTTGGTTTAGTCTACCTGATTCTCTCCTGCCCTACACAACATGACGTACTCACAGATACACATGTGCCAGCCTTGCAAGAACGCTTTCTTGATCTGTATCCCCCAGTGCCTATTCTGAGGACCTGCTATGTTTTCTTGCAATCACCTTTCCCTGGGGTTGCCACCCTTGCTATCATCGGGGAAGGGAGTCTTGCTTTCGAACTGTACTTCTATACTTAAAGGACAATTTACTTTTTCTCTTCCCCAGAATCCCATTCCTGTTCATATCAAACATCCTATTGCAATCTTCAGCTTCCTTAGCTTAGACTCAGTGCTCACTGCATCTTCCGTTGGCCTCCTTTTCTCTGCCCGTGTGACTTTTTGTTCACCATGCTTCATTAGTTAAGTCAAATGGCAGCTTTTCTCACAGCCTGAGAAAATAGGGGCCTGGCCTCTTTCTACTTTTCTCTGAGCTCTTTACCTGAGGATGGCTGGTGTAAACCAGTTCACATAAACCGTGGAACCCTTATGATGCAATTGCTCCCCCTCCTTTTTTTTTTTTTTTTTAAACACATTATCACCAGTCCTTAAAACAACTCTATTCTCAGACTGAGGCTCAGAATGGATAAATGGTCTTCTCCAAGAGGATTTACCCAGTTAATTATAGAGCTCTTCAAGTAGAAGCCAACCTGCATTAGGCATAGTGGTGGACGCCTGTAATCCCAACACTCAGGAGGCCAAGACCTGAGGATCTAGAACTCAAGGCTACCCTGGGACACACAGAAGGACCCCATCTGTAAAACAAGGGCCAAGGAGGCAGCTCAGCAGCAGAGGACTTGGTTAGCAGCAAAGGCCACGGGTTCAGTCTATAGTACCACAAAGCACAAGGACCCCCGAACCACAGCCTGCATTCTTCCTACTGTGTACACTGTTTTTCAAGCTAAAGATTAAGACAAAGATCAGGGCTCCTGGGGAAAAGGAACAAGGACTTAGTTGTTATGTCTCAGTATAGGATTCGTGGTGCTGGGGAAGTAAATGCACTTTTTAGCTTCCTGACCCAGAGGCCAAAGTTATCACAAGGATGCCAAGACCCTTTAAGGCCTGCTCAGACCAAAAAAAAAAAAAAAAAAAAAAATCCCTCACCTTGCCTAAGACACTGAAGACTCTTCTATTTTTCTGACCTTGACAGATATTTTTCCCTAAGCCCTCTGAATTATTATGGAATAAAATGGCTTATTTTAATTTCCCTAGATGTCTTTATTGAATTCTTTCACAGTGTTTTATGGAAAATATCTGATTACTGATTCATAGAATAGAACATTATGAAATTTTATGCTAAGTGGCTGCCACAGTGGTACTCAGGCCCAGGAGCTTCTGTTTTCTCTGATTCTGACCTGGTCCCCGTGGGCTCAAAGGAGGCTCGCTAAGCACCTGCATTTGACAGTTTATCCCATTACTGCATATTCTGAGCAAATCATAAAGAGAGAGTGATGGTGCCAGATTCCCAGCAAAACCTTGAAAGACAGACAATACGTACAGTGAAGCATGCCAGCCCTGAAACCAAGAACTTGGGTTATGGAATCAGATTGAGTTTAACTCTGCTGCTCCTTTTTTAAGGCCAACTTTCTTCCTTTCTATGGGCTTCTGTTTCATGGTCTGTAAAGTGGGGGTGATTCATAGATTGTTCCAGAATATTTGTAAGGAGTATATAGGATAACGTAAGTGCTTTGAAGCATGTCTGGCTCATATTAAAGGCAACCTTAAAAATGAACTATATTTCTTGTCATTAAGAGGTGCTAGGAGCACCAGGTGGGGTGGTGCACTTCTTTAATCCCAGCACTCAGGGAGGCAGAGGCAGGTGGATCCCTGTGAGTGCGAGGCCAGCCTTGTCTCCAAAGCAAGTCCAGGACAGCCAAGGATACACAGAAAAACTGCCTCCAAAAACAAAAACAAAAAGTGCTAAGAGAAAAAATACTGTTGGATGTGAAAGAGCCTGTGTGTGCTTGTGCCTCCTAATATGCAAAAATGGTCACCAGTGAGGTCGTGGTGCTTGGCATGATCCTTCTCATTCACTGGTTGCTGAGCACAGTGCACAAGGTGGCAATGTCCAAGGCAACGAGATGTTTCTCTCAATTAAGGAGGTGAATCTCTCATTTCAGATCCATGGTAACAGGCAGAACAAGTTACCAGTGAGTGTGAACCTCACACTCACCTTCACTAAACTGAATTTCCGTCCTGATTGCAGGCTCCTGACCTCCCTGTATCTAGGTTGTTTGCTTTATAAAACTTTTAATTATGAAATTCCTGTTCTGCTCCCTTCTCTACAGATGAGCTTTCCCCATGCCTCTTTAACTTTTATCAATCAGAAATGCATTTTCTTAGGACTTTGGAGTCAACGCCTTTGAAATCCAACCATCAGTAAGATAATCTCCTAGGCTCTGGGGAAGGGGAGGAACCTAGTTTTGGTAAATTGCAGATAACAAACACAGATGGCTGAATTACACTGGGTAATCTTCCCTCAGTGTCCTCCAGGACTGTCCACTAGTTCACCTCAGTGCTTAGACACCCTCTTCTTTCAGTGTTAAAGGTCATCTATCTTCCCTGTTGCAATAGTATAGAAAGAAGTCTTTCAAGCTTGTTTAGACCTTGATTTTTTTTTTACTGTCATCGTCAGGTAGGACCTATCATGTTACAAATGTTTCTATGAAAACAAAAATGAAGAATAAAAGAAACATGTGGTTTCCCCTCCCCACTGATAAAAAAGATTTTGCCCCAGAGTAAGGGAAGAAAAAGAAAGAAAGAAAGAAAAAGAAAAAAGAAATGATTTACAGGGAGTGGCAAGTATAGCTCAGATTCCGGTAAATCGATTATAGTCATTGCTGAGGAGTTAGAATTTCTTCCCACTCTCTAGTAAAACCAGCAATCTTTGTTTGTCTGTGAAGTCTGGCCAAGTCCCTGGGCTTGGGCTATCATCTACCTGCTTAGAAAGTCTTTCTTTAAGAAGTTCATGGATCAAGCAGAGGTGTCAATAAAAGATTCTACGAAGAAAATCATGGCCACCCTTATGCCGTGCAAGGATAAACTAGGAATCCCCAAACCGTGAAGAAACAGGCAGTATATGTACACACACTTATAACGCATCAGACAAGCAGATACCGGCAGGTTAGAGCTCTCGCCTCAATAGCGCTGGCATCTAAGTGGTGCAGTGTCTCTTTTCTCTCTCTTCTAGCCTCCGGCTGTTACTTTCTGATCTGGTCCCACCCCGGGCCATGTTCCTGTGCATCTGATGCTTCTGGAACTTTCCTCCCCTCTCTTCCCCTCTCTTCGCCTCTCTCTCCTCTCCTGTTCTCCTCTCCTCTTTTTTTCCTCCCCTCCCCTCTATTCCTCCATCTCCTCTCCTCTCCCTCCTCCTCTACCGCCTTCTCTGTTTCCTTCTATTTATTTATTAGGTGCTGGAGAAATGTGTGTCATGGTAGGTGTAGGGAGCCAAGAAGACAACTTGAGGGAGTCAGTTCTCTCCTCCCACTGTGCTTGCTGACGAGGACCTTTCCGTACAGAGCCGTCTCATCAGTCCTGCCCTACACTGTTTCCTTTGGCTAGTTTCTTTGTCTTCACACAACGAGCTTCATGACTGGTCAGAGTCATTCCACCAAGATGGAGGCCACAGTCAGCTGCATGTTCAGTTGTCAGTCTAATGTCTTCCTACCTGTGCCTGGACCTTTTGTTTTTAAACCTTAATGATACGGCTTTGACTGAACCAGATGACGTCTCCCTCAAGCTGGAAGAGCAGGAAGTCAGGCTCCTCCTGAAAATGCAGCTCCTGAATGGACATGTCATGGTCCAGGATACGGTAGGATAACCCACTGGAGGCCACCGTGCCCTAGAGAAGAACTTGCACCAAGTCTTAGATTCATATTCTCTGTGTTCTTCTCACATAGACGGACATCTCTGTGACTTTCTGGAGAACAATTTCCTAGATAAATAAGTGACACTCGACAGAAACATTGACAAGTAACTAGCCAACCACTGTGAGCTGGCATTCCTCCAGAAATTTACCAGTCTATCAAATCTCTCTCTCTCCTTCCTTCTTTCCTTCCTTCCTTCCTTTAATTAGATTCTTTATTGTTCTTCCTTTACTGTCCATGTGGTTCCTTATACAGACTGCCCAGTGTCTGGCTGGCGTGCATGCTTCCACTCTGTTCTGCCTATAAAATAACCAGTCAGTAAAAAGTGCAGGTGTGTACAGCTAAGAATTGGCATGTCCTTAGGACGTGCATATACACTAGGACATGGTGAAAGAAAGCATCGCTGTCATCAGCACGGGGTTATGGATAGAGTTTATCTTAAAATTCTTTAGTGACATAAAAATGAACTACATCAGTGAATCCTTTTATTGAAATTACTGACTCACACAGACTTGAATTAAAACCTGATGAATACTTCATTACGGATTCATTAATAGAATTTAAATATAAAATAGCGATCAAGTTATTAGCCTTGGTAGCTGTAGACGTCTGTTCAAATATGAATGTTTATTTATTGTGTATATGTATCCCTGTTGTTACATTTGTTCAATACATTGGTAGACATCTGTTTTTATTAAACAGTTTAGACAATAAAGTAATGTATAGTCTCCATAAAATTTTTAGAAAGTTTAGAAAAAGTGACAGTAAAAAGTAAAATCTTGGCAATCTCATCTAGAGACAGCCACTATTGATGCCTTTGCATGTATCCATGTTGACCTATAACTGCCTGAGAGAACACTGGGCACCTTCAAGCTACTTCTACTCTTGTTTCTTATTTTGCTAAGTCAACAATTGTGGCTTTTGTAAAATATTTCAACATTAATGGACTGGACCTCATCAAATTGACTTTTCCCTCAGCTTTTTGTCTTTTTTTTTTTCCAGAGACGAGGACCAAACCACGAGGGCCTTGTGCTTGCTAGGCAAGCACTCTACCACTGAGCTAATTAGAAAGGCCAGGGCCACCTGGAATTATGTAGCCAAAGCTGTCCTCAAACGTATGATCTCCTTGCCTTCACCTCCAGGATATAAATAAATGTCAGGCCAGGATTGTTAAATTGTCTATATAGACTACTTACAAGTGTCCTTTGTGAATGAGCAAGTGGTGTTTCTGTTAGGCTTTCCTCAGGACACACACACTCTCTCATACACACACATTCATACACACACACACACACACACACACATTCACACATACACACACACACATTCACACATATGCACGCACACACACTTTTGCAATCTTCATTTTCATAGATCATTTTGTCAAATTCTAATGTTTTTATGCCCCTTTCTTTTTTTATTTTTATTTTTTTTATTTTTATTTTTATTTTTATTTTATGCCCCTTTCTATGACTGTCCACTGTTAGTCTGATGTACTTGTTTTCATCCTTCCCTCTCACTTCACACAATCACATGCAGATGGTTAGATAGATACTGTGTTTTGAAAACACAAATCCATGTTATGTACATTAATATCTTTTCAATATACATACAATATACAATAATATAAGTTGAAAATAATGGACTTCTATTCATGTTTAATTTTTTCTTTTAAATAATAGATACAAAGGGAAAGGGGAGAAAAAACAAAGGGAAAGGGAAATTAACAGAGGGAGAAACCACCTTTATAGACCGACTATTTACCAGGAATGCAACCCCTTTACTTTTCATTAGAGCTTCCAAACTATTGAAGCAAGTATTGCTTTTTGTCCTTTGAGTAAAATCAAGTGCAAACACTGAAGCAAGTCGATACTATTTTTCTCAGCTGTGTTCCATATGAAGAAGAGAGGTTTGGACTACAGAAATAATTGCCCCAAAGTCTCGGTGCTGACAGCAGTTGGACTTAGACATAGAAACCATGGTGATACGTTTTTTGACCCAACAAAACAATTTTTAAGGGAGCTGGAGCAATAGCTCAGTAAAAAACATCCTAGAAGCAGAAGGACCTGCATTCCACACTTAAACCCATGCCCCTCCCCACTCACCCCCTGCTACAAAACCCTGAATGTGATGGTGCATGCTTCTAATCTCAGCTCTTGGGACATGGAAACAGGTAGATGTGTGAGCTTGTGGTGCTCCTAGAATCCCAGGCCAATGAGACAGCCTGTCTCAGCATCTCAGAAGTCAACAAGCAAACATGGGTGATGGTTGAGTAGTAACACCTGATGTCGTCCTCTGTCCCGCACATGAACCTAAGCATACACACAGACCTGAATGAACATCAGCATGCCCACACACACTCTCTTAATACTGGGCCTATCATCCTAGGAAATACTTAAGCGGCTGTTGCTTGGTATCAATTGAGCACCTATCAGAGATGCTATGGGAAGCATTTCAGCACTGGTGGATGGTGGTGTGCCCAACTCCTAAGGCCTCTTCTGCAGGGTTTGGTAGCAATGTATGCTCACTGTTTTTTTTTAACACCTGATACATTAAAAGCAAATAGTGGGCCACAGAATATTACTCAGCTGCTTCACACTTATGTAATGCCTAATACCACATATAACCATTATGTACAATTTAAAAGTAGAGAATGGAAACCACACCCTAACAATCAAAATGCATATTGGGCAAGTTATTTTAGTTTTAAAGACTATTTGGGACCCATGGCACTAAATTCTGGTGTCTATTGTGCTAACCAAAATTGTTTGGCATATAAAGATTGGTTGATACAGGCTAGCCTAGCAAAGACTGTAATTCAAATTCTTACAAAAATATTCTATTATTAAGTGGTTCCTTTGGTTTAACCCATCCAAACTACATGACTACATCATTCAGTGAAGTGTTACATAAAATAACAATAAAAATAAATCTCTGGATTTAGATAAAATAGTGTGCTTCTCTGCTAATGTATTCTACTACCCACCTTCCCCAGTTGGCTCTATTAAAAATAGTATTCTAAAAAGAAATAAAAATCAAAAATAAAGCCTGCTTGTGGCAAAGCATTTCACAGAGAGGCTTTTATATACAGTGTAAAGGTTCCCAGGAAAGCGAACATTCCTGGAGGCAAGGACAGTTCTTCCTCTGAAGATGAGCCACACCCAGCTCACTATGTGAACTCTGGAGCACCACCAGTGTGTGTGCACTCACTTCCCAGGCAGAGGACACAACGAGGGCCCTGGCTGACTCACCCATGTCGCCACTGGACCTGCCCTTAAGGAGGGCTTTCAGGCTAGCTAAAGCCTTCCACGCACGTGACGATTAGATTTACCAAGAAGAAATGAGGTTGTGAGGCTATCTTGGCTGTATTTTCCAGTAAACAACCTAAAATTCACCTATCCAATACACAGTATAGTCTGTGATTAAATTCTTTACACCCTCGTTTGAGGTTTTCATTTATAACTAAAGTTTGGATGACATTTTTAGGAGATAAAACGCTAGTTTATTTCTTTTCAGATACAATTTAACTTGCAGGGTATAAAAAATGCATCCTTAAAATATATTTAAAAGTTATTTTTATTATACACACACATACACACATATATTTGTCTGCATTTTATATGTGTACCATGTACGTGCCTAGTGTCTGGAGGCTAGAAGAGGGTGACAGATCCCTGGAACTGGAGGTGCAAATGGTTGTGAGTTGTCACATGGGAGCTGGGGACTAACTCTAGGCTCTTTGCAAAAATCTACCCGTGTTCTTAACCACTGAGCTATCTTGCCCCTAAAAATACATTTATGGGCCAGCAAGATGGCTTAGTGGGTAAAGATGTTTTTCACAAAGCTGGATGACTTGAATTTGGTCCCTAGGAATCACAGATGAAAGAGAAGGAATTGAATATGATTCGTGCAAGTTGTCCTCTGACCTGCACACACACACACACACAACACACACACACACACACACACCACATCCAAGGACATCACATGCACACATGGTCAGAGTCACACACAAACCACACACACTCACACACCAACCAAGACACAAATACACACACAGACATAACATATGCATGCACACACATGCACACACAACATGCACACACACATGCCTGCATACACATGCACACACACAAACATACAAACATGCATGCACACACAAATGCACACACACATGCTCACGCATAAACACGTGCACTCAAACACACCAGCACACACGAAATAAACATAATTTTTAAATAAAATACTATTTTTTTGGTTATGTAATGCAGCCTAATACCATCCATCCATCAGCAGTCTATTTATTCTTAATTGAAATTAGTTAAATGTGGAGGACATTTATAAGCTCTGCCTTTGTATTTCTATGCCCAGTGCTTGGTTATTCTGTTTATTTGCTGCTATGTAACAACAGGGCAGCCTGAGGAGATGGCTGTTACTGCCACTTCAGTGGATCTCAGGCTCATCAAGGAGATTATCAATTGATTCTTGGGAAGTGTGAGAACTGGAAGAAGCAAAGGGCTTCCTTGTGACGTAATGACAATGGCTAAGTAATAAAGCCAATAAAAACCGCTTTTATACTTCAGTTACAATCTTCCTGATCAGAAAGCTAAACCAGATTTTCCAAATGTCTGTCTGCGCCGTGCACTCTGATGAGAAAGGTGAGTCATGCACACTTAGATAGGAAGGTGAGAGAATTTATACTTCACTGATTGCCTGCTGCATGCTAGGTGGTGGTAATGCAGTGTATAATCTTGCAGTAGTCTTATGAGATACTTGTTGAAAAGATCTGAACTGACAGGCGAGGAAGCTGATATCAAAGAGGCCACAGTACCAGTCCACTGAAAACCTGGAACTTGAAGCCCGGGACTGGTTAATTTCAAAATCGAAGCTCTTCAAAAATTCTACGTATGTGATCCTAGCATGTACAGACACAATGATGGAGGAGGAGGTGTTAGCACACAACATGTAACAACAGTGCCACAGAACTGGACACGGTGAGTTCAAGGCAACCATTCACGGTATTCCTTCATCGATAATTATGTCTGTCATTTGCGTTTGGCTTCAGGTGGAAAGTCAGAAGTGTTGGTGAATTATTTTTGTGCGTGTATGTTTATGTGCGTGCGTGCGTGCGTGCGTGTGCGTGCGTGCGTGCGTGCGCGTGCGTGCGTGCGTGCGTGTGCGTGCGTGCGTGCGTGCGTGCGTGCGTGTGTGCGTGTGTGTGTGTGTGTGAAGTGAGAACCCAAGGACTGACTGAGAATAAGTTCACAGTAAAATTTATTTGGTTTTATTTCTCCCTTAGTGTTGGACAGCTGATCTTGCTGGCTAAGTTTCAAATAACTATACAATTAGTGAGGTTTTTCTTTCCTTAAGGAAATTGGTTTCATAGAGAACAACCGCTATATTATGATACCGTCATGTGACTCACACAGAGCTCTCCCACTTGAGCTGTTTCATACTTTTCTAGGGTTGATGATGAGGGGTTCCATCTTCCTTACTGGTTGGCCCAATACTGTTTGTAAGCAAATACTTGACACTTGGTTGCAGGGGGCATGTGGGGCACCTCAGTGGTCTTCCCAAGCTAAATTCTAGTGTCTGATAACTCGCACTCTCTAATACAGTCAATCTGTCTGTCTGCCTCTGTTTCTTTCTTTTTGGTTTTTCAAGACAGGGTTTCTCTGTGTAGCCTTGGCTGTCCTGGACTCGCTTTGTAGACCAGGCTGGCCTCGAACTCACAGAGATCCGCCTGCCTCCCCGAGTGCTGGGATTACAGGCTGCTAAGCCAGTGCTTCTTCTCATTTACTCTCAATTTACTTCCACTAACTTTACTGTGCATCTCATCTCCACTGTTAAAAAGAGACAGGGGAGGGAGGGAAGGAGAGAGGGAGAGAGAGAGAGAGAGAGAGAGAGAGAGAGAGAGAGAGAGAGAGAGAGAGAGAGAGAGAGAGAGAGAGACAGAGACAGAGACAAGAGAGATCAGAAAAATAACATATATTTGAATCAATACACACACACACACACATTCTTTTCTTTGTCAGCATTCTCTGGACATCCTAATTTCCCTGAGGTAACTGGCCTCAGGTATGAGGTGTCTAGTGGCTTTTTATTCCAGTTGACAAACCATGACAGTTCCAAGGAACATAGATACATTTAAGATTGTAAGAGTAGCTAATATGTAAGATACTTTATGTTGAACAGAGTCTTCCTCATGGTAGGTCAGGATGAAAGCTAAGATTTAACACACACCTGAATGTACTTCCATTGGACCTGTAGGGACCACAGTCCTATATTAGTGTCTTTATTCTACGTGTGTCAAGACCAAGCACCCAGCAGACAGCAGCAAGGCTGTGCTTTGAATCCGTATCTATTTGACTCTCATTTCACTATGGGATTTTCAACCACACTCAGTATCCAAAACGTTATTTGCGGAGTGACACCTTCACGTGGTTGTTATTACTCCTGTAGGTAAGTGTGGTTTTGAAGTGTGTCTGTGTGGGTGTGCAAACACACACATGTGTACACACGGCAGGCTGTTAAAGCTGTGATTTATGACCAGCCTAAAGACCAATTGGAAATGTTACATGCTATGGCCAATCACTTAGTACATAATTAGTATACAATTAAGAGGTGAAAATAATGCATCTGTAGCACCAGTAATAATGATTCTTTGTAGCTGGTGTCTCTGCTTTCATTTCAGTGCCATTGTAGATAAAGGTGGGGGTCAGATGGCCAAAGCTGACACAGAAAAAAAACAAAAAACAAAAACAAAAAACTGAAGGGGCCTGTGGATTTGCTTACTACTGAAAATGCTGGTTTTGCTTTGTTATTTTAAGGATGGTAAGATTTGAGGCCTTTTTTATAACTTTCAAATATGGTAATTAAGAATGACAGAGGGGAGGGGAAGAGGGTGAAAGTGGGAGGGAGAGAGGAACGGGAGGATACAAGGGATGGGATAACAATTGAGATGTAATCTGAATAAATTAATTAAAAAACAATTAAAGAATGTCGAGACAAGACATCAGGCTTTTACATTTAGTGTATGTGTGCACATGTGCGTGCGTATATATGTGTGTACTTTTGCTACGAAATATACGCTTTTGTTATGAAATTTACATATTTTTCCACTGTTCTTGTTTTGCATAGAGACGGTCACATTCTATAAAACGACCTGCGAGATCTCTAGACACATCTGGTATAAAGGTTTAAAGTAATATGCATGTCTTGGTACCTGCTGCCAACCTCCAAGGAGATGGGTAGAAATATTGACTGATCTGATATAGAACTTCCTTCTCAGGAAACAGCAGGATGGGGGAAGGATGGGACAGGAAGAGCAAATTTGTGGTTGAGCAGTTGACTGTCCTTCCAGACATGTGATCAGGATGCAGAGTTAAGTTGTACCACTGTTCCATCTGTACCACTGCTGAGTGACAACCTGGCTTGCTACGGGGTGGAGTGGGGGTTGGGGCCAACAGCGCCACCAGAGTTCTCAATGTTTGTGCAGCATTCTGCCGCTTGGACAGCTAAAAAGCACCTGGTTTGCCACTGTCCATGGCTCTGCCGGTTCCCTGACAAGGCACGTGCTGTTGTGAGACACTCTGGGAACAAAAGTATGAGACTTTGAGTTATCCTCGTGAGGTAGTAGCTTGTCTTTATTTAAATTTTGACAGTTAGTTCATCATTGATTTGGATTGTTAATTTTGAAAATTTTAAATTATCCCATTGAAATACTTTGTGTTTTGATGACTATGTTGTTTAGCACCCCCTAAAATCTGGCTTGCTAGGCAAGTCCCTTACTCAACACATCCCAGGCTGTGCTCTGATGATGAAGTCTAATTAATTTCTTCAGTATGAATACTGTGATTTCTAAAGGAATAGATATCTGGTATTTGGCATCATCTATCAGTATTAAGCAGAAAGTCAGTACAAGGGTTTCAAATGGCTGTCTACTCTAGAATTGTATGGAAGAAAAATATTACGGCAATATATTAAATAGTGACAGTAAAGAAACTCTTTGAGAGATATTCTCATAGTCTTTCTGGGACAAAAGAAGATGAGTGACATATAGTTTTTTTTTTTCCCCAAATGGTGTTTAAAGCCTAGACGCTGTTAATTACTTTTGCCAGGATAAATGGGACATCTCACCGAATGAAAAATAGTATATTAAATCATCAGATTTCACACCACTTTGAAGTGCTTTGTACTGCATTCAACCTAAAGTTGAGGCTTCATTAATCAATATTACCCATAAAAGAGCAACACAGGAAGAGATTCTCAATTTGCCAAATCAATACACTCAGTTGATGTTTTAGGTGAAAGTTGTTGCACCTGAGAGCTGAAGGAGATAATTTATAGCTACTCATGATAAAATACAAAATTATCTAAGGGTTTTGATCATTTTATGGCAGAGTTATTAATCATAGTATAAAAGACAGTTTCTTTACTTGTGCTCTCACCATTCATCTCTTCAAGTTCACTGTTGATTCCAACATCAAGAGAATTCATTATTTTGTCGATCTGTGAAAAGTAAAAACATGTAAGTGGATAGTTACATCCATTTTTTAACCACTGCATTTAGAAACAACTATTAAATGCTGCAAATGCTTTTATTACCCCTGATGAGGAGATGAGATGAGAGTCACACCCAAGCTTTACGAATACATGGCTTGGGCTGATCTCATCTTGTTTACATATAACTATCCCTAGGCCTAGGCCTGGAAGCTTCTAAACTATGTACAATCTAATCTTCTGCAAGGCCAGACCTTGAAGGTTTCATCTTCTAGCCTCCAGCTGCTCACCTACTCCTAGAATGTTTTCAGCCTCCAAGACTTAATGCTGAATAAACTCAACCTTTCTAGTTCTTTCTGAACTCTGGTTGGCTGGTTCAACTCAGCTGTTCTGGCTCAAAACTCCTCTATAAGCTGACTGATTCAAACTGGCTTCTCTCCCCACATCTCACTGAGTTGCTCTGCTTGGAAAAACTGCCTCTGAACACCAAGAACTGAACCATACTGTACTGAAAACCTCAACTGAACTGTACCAAACGCTACTGTACTGATGTAGTGACTATACAAACTCTATTTCCGTAGTGTACTCTTCTCAACTCCACTCAACCAACTCTACTCTCTCTGCACTGCTCTTAAGTAGCTTTGTTTTCCTGTCTTTACTCATGAAAGTTGGGCATATCCTATCTCTGACTCATTCTGTGAAATCTTTCTCTGATCCACCACTTTGTCTTTTCCTCAATTTGACATCATTGTTTGGTATTAAAGGTGTGCACTAAGCATGTGTGTTTTCCTGCTGGATCACACAGACCTAGGTCTTTGGATGTGATCTGTTGGCAGAGTAGTCATGTTGCTAGATTAAAATTCCTCTACAAAATGCTACAAGTATAGATTCATGGCATTACCATCACAGCAAACTAAAACTCAGAGCCAACAAGTACAAGATTTAAAGGCAATCAAACATCTTTTGATTTTTAAAAATGCATAAATTATGAACTTACCTTGTTTTATGCATAGGTGACTCATTAAATTAGGAAATATGAACTCTTTAAACCCAGAAGAAGAAGAACAGAGGATAGGTTTAGTGTTGAGGTCTAGACTCTATGTCATAATTCTCCTTCTCCCGGAAGTCACATACTCTCATTAGGAAAGGCAGGTTTCAGTTCGTGGGCATGGCTACTGGAGTCAAGTTCTAACTAAATAGGTTGAGCAACCACAAGCCAGGTGGTGGCATTAATTAAAGAACATAGCCATCAAAACAACTTAAGTCTATAAATGTTTTAATGTTATATCACAGAAAGGGATTCCAAGCAAGATTTCAGGAGTTGAAGTTTTACAAAAATGGACATGGGTAAATAAGTTTGGAATTTAGATTCCAAACTCATATCTACCTATCTAAAAATCTCCACCTCTTCATATTAGTCACTAGAATAAGATGGAAGCTTTCAAAAGGACAATGAACATTACTCAAGTGTTCCAATTAGTTCAGTGTAAAAAAAAAAAAAAAAAAAAAAAAAAGGCAAAGATATCAAGTGGTTTTCCCAAACAGCTCAATTCAGAAAGCCACTATCAGAATCACTTCTATTTTTGGTTCTCAGAATACCAAAGTGACCTCATGTACTTCAAAGCCAAATCCACCTGGCATGGCCTTTTCACAAACAAAAAAAATGACATGTTAGGATAAAATATCAATAGAAACTTGGTCCATTCTTTAGTGAAATTCAAGTAAAAACAAGAAGCATTATTATTTTATGATGTAATTCTCCAAGGGAAGAATGAGATTGTACAGTTTTAGAAGGGCCCTTTATTTTCGGAATAATCTTTCAGACGTTTTCTTTAAAGTAGTGAGACCTGACCCTGAGATGTCTTTTCTCCTGCAATGTGCCTCTGATAGGTACAAATGGAAAATATTAAATGATGTGTATTTGTTGCACGGTTCTCGAACAAGAGCCAGGACTGCTGGCTTTCCCACTGAGGCTAAAACCATAAAGATCTGTTCTGAAAATATAAGACACTTTAAAGAAGAAAGGCATGCTAACAAAAAGTTTAGCAAGTAGGAAAATGACACAGAGCAAAATAATGTTTTTCTCAAACTGTCAGCCGCAGTGCCTGGTGGGACATGATGACAGCATTCTCCTGTGCCTCATAGCTACCTATTACTTCTGCTTGATACCAATTTCTATGGAAACAGTGTCCCCCACATGTAGAAATGTGCTCACTTTCCCACTTGCTGTGAAATTACTGCGCATTTATCCATAGAACCTTTCCCTTCCGGTCTGAGCTGTATGCATTTATTAACCCCACCCCCACCCCTTCTGCTTCTGAAAGATTTCCAAAACTGAAAATTCAGCTCCAAAGCCTATACAAAGAGCAACATAAAAAGTCTGGCTTACTTCTTCCCATTCAGATGTGAAGGAAGGTGTTCTTTCAGAATTATCTTTAGAACTGCGTTCAGCAGTTGATGATTCGCTCCAGTTAACTCTTGCTTTGTCCTTTGAAGGGTAGGCAATAAGATCAGAATCGGACTTAGAGACGTTTTTGGATAAATGCATGTCGATCAGGGCTTTAGGCAATGACCTTATTCTCCCTAGAGTACACGCTCTCTCCACAAAGCCCCCTGCATTCACGCACCACTGGTCGCCGCTGCGGGACCCACTCCTGGACGTTCTTGTGCCAACGATGGTATGGTTCTCAAGTTGGTGGCTTCTTTTGTGGAAAATTGTTCTACTGACCACTTTGGGTTTAATTTTCTTTACCAAAGGCTCTGAGTTCTTTTCTATCGGAGTCTGTTTGAAAGGCAAAGGACTGTTTGCCAGCCTGGCTTCATCTTGTCCAACTTCACATGGATTTCTTTTCCCATACAGATGAAATGGATTTTCAGGGGACTCACAGGCTGGAGAGGATCCATGGAGAAGGCCTGCAAATTGCCCAGCGTCATATTCTTTTGGGGGGTCATTGTCTTCCTGTTGAGAGTTGTCATCTGAAAAAAAAAAAAGGTAGAATGTTGTCAGGATGCTTGCTTACAAATGTCCCTGATAACCATCAATCAGTAGCTTTATGAACTCGTGTACCCAGACATTTGATTTACTTAATCACCATAACACATGTGCTTTAATAAATGCCCATGGTACTATACTGCCTCATATAAAATGGACATGAGAGGGCTGGAGAGATGGCTCAGTGGTTAAGAGCACTGTCTGCTCTTCCAAAAGACCTGGGTTCAACTCCAAGGAATCACATGGAAGCTCAGGGATCTGACACCCCCACATACCAATGCACATAAAATAAAATAAATAAATAAATTATTTTAAAAAATAATAAAATGAACATGCACATGTGTGTATGGGAAGAGGCTTATGTCTGTGACTTAAATCCCCCTGCTACATTTTAAGGTTCATCAAAGACACAAACTGAGCAACTCCAGTGATTATGTAGTCTTCCTTCTTGACCCCAGGTGATATGTTTGATATTAAATGAACAAAATTGGGTTTCTCGAAGTAGGACTACTGCAACTGAATGTCATAGTTAGTGGTTGCTGTATAGACTATCAGTCTATACTATCAGTCTAGTGTCATGCAGACTGAGATCACTCTACACTTCCCTCATCAAAAAACAAAAGCAAAACCCCAAAAACTCTGGGTGGGGTATATTTAGTAGAAATTTAATATTAATATTAAGATAATATTACTCAGACTTAATGAGTTAAGCCAGGAGTATATTTTTCAGGCTCAACACGGGCAAATGGTACATTTATGACTTCACTCAGAAGCATGTGACCCTTCCACAAAACTGATGTTGACCTGTTGCACAGGGCTCTTTCTTTCTCTTCTGAAATGGCACACCTTCTGATGCCTTTAGATCTTTGCAAGTGCAATGCAGAAAAGAAATCAAAGAAGAATGGTGATTTTTTTTATTGCCTTAGAAATGTTTCTAAGATAAAACATAACATTTCTCTGTGATTTAAAACATATTATCTCTTTTAAGCAACGTGATTCATCATATAAAGAGAAACAGTAAAAACTTCTCCAGAGGAGAGAGGAAGACAGTTCACTTTTACAGAGGTAATGTTAATTCATAGAAATAGCTAAATATTTGTCTCGATTGAAGTTATGTTATACGATAGGCCTAGAGGCTAGTCTTCTGAGGTCAGACACAGCCAACATGGGGGATATGCTAATACACAGAAGCTGATTGGCTGATTGACACTTTCAAAAAGGTTAATTATTATCACAAGACTCAATTCACAAATAGTTTATGAACTAACAAGTAACATTTAGTGAGTCTGGGCTGCTTGCTAGGCACTTATATTTACACCATCTCATTTGATCCTCATAACAGTCCTGTGATCTAGTTACTAACAATAAACATAATCTTCTGATTGAAAAAAAATGAACAAAATAACAGAGTTGTTATTTTTGAAAGATCAGAAACCACAGTGAATCTCAGCAGACATTTGCTCAGGGGTTGGGGTAGTCAAATCATCTATACTTGGTACTGTGCATGGGTCCTGGGCCTCTGGGCTTCTCTCTCCCCTGAAGCTGGTAAAACAACACTTCTCCTTGGCTGTGCAGATCTTCAAATCTCATGCTTTTTCAAGGGCATTTTCCAAAGAGATCATATTTTCCTACTCAGACATATCGCACGAGCATCCCAGAATGGAAGAAAGAAAAGGGATAAGGAATTGAGACCCGACGATCTTAGCAAGAAGCAAACTGTATCTGTCTGTTTCTATGTGATCGCCATGGTGATCTTACTACGAAAGACTCTATCTTTGCAAACAGTGACCATGTCTATATCAATTGCATTTTGTATTTGCACTCCTCTTTTAACAGAGTTGAGACAAAACAACTATGAATTCTTTTTTAGAAATATGATTTGTTTATTACTTATACAGTATTCTGCCCTCATGTATGCCTGCATGTATGCCTACATGCCAGAAGAGGGCACCAGATCTCATTATAGATAGTTATGAGCCACCATGCGGTTGCTGGGAATTGAACTCAAGACCTCTGGAAGAACAGACAGTGCCCTTAACTTCTGAGCCATCTCTCCAGACCCCAACTATCAATTCTTTAAGGACTAGAGTTTATTGCTTCTAATATCTGTCTGTTAAGAAGAGTCAAGGCCAATATACAATGTAGCTTGTTGAAGTTTCTGTGCCTAGTAAACAGGTAAGCTGTGACTCAGCTTAAGGTCTAACATATTCCAGGCTTTCCTGGCTGGAATACAGATTACTACTGAGATAAAAGAATAACGGATCGTTGGCTTACTACGAAAATAATCAAAGAGGCTCATCTTGGACAGGGCTGTGGCTTTCTTCTTCATGTTTATTTTTGGAACATGAGAAGAACCTAGTGAGAATAGCACTGTTCTGTTTGTTGTATGTGCTTCTTCCCAGGGACAAGCCAATACTAGAAAAAAATAAGACCTGTCAACCTCTTCCACTTTATTTTCTCTTCCTTCTTCCTGGGTGACTCAGGCTCTCACTCTATTTTACAGCACCAGCAGGCTGGTAGATGAAAGTAATGGTGGAAAATAGTAAAAATGAAACACAAAACAAAACAAAACAAAAAAAAAAACTGGAAGAATTGTGGAACAAGGAAGTTAAAATTGTATTCTCAGTGTTGCTGAAAAGGCTAACATGATTTAGTTTGGAAGGGAAATTGAAGAGTGTGAAAAACCTATTACCAGAAAAAGGTCTTTAAATATTAGTCAGAAGGTTTTGGGCCATGTTAGTTCTCTAGAATAATGAGAATTTTAGGGACACTATTTAAAGTTTAAAGGATTCTGTGAGTGATAGTTTAAGGTTACCATCACATCTGTCTTTGAACTAAAATGACTATAATTACAATCTCAAGTGATGCATATTGACCAATCTCTCTGGTCACAAGCAGGCTTTTCCTTAAATGAAGGGGAATTTGGTGCTTGGCTTATAAGTGTAGCCTTTGAATAACAGTCCTTAGTATCACGACAGCTGAAAACATGTTTGCCCAAAGTAGTAGATTAGTTCTTATTTCAGGGGTCAAAATTTCAAGGTTACTCAAATCAAAGAAAAGGAGAAGTTGATTTGAAACATGAAATGTTTGTTTGGTAGACTGATCTGCTCAGGGCTCCTGTGGTCCCACCTTTCCCTATAGCCACACCCCTCCCCATGGCCACGCCCCTCTTTAGCCACACCCCTCCCTACAGTCACACCCCTCCCTGCTTCCAGTCCTAGACAAGGACTGCCACTTAGTGACCAGGGCAGTAGCAACCACAATGTGGGATGTGGGCAGTCTGAGAAGTGCTTCTGCATTTAACCAGCTGCTCTTGGAGTCATGTCACCACGTAAGCCAGGCTGACCTACTAGATGATGAAAGGACATATCCGATTTTAAAACGTGGTCTTTTTTTTTAAAGGGATGCTGGAGTCAATATATCAGGAAATGATTGTCATTGGAGAAAAAATAGACTGTTATACCCAAAGAACCAAGAAGAGGGACATGCCTCATTCTATGGGGCTGCAGGAAGTTACATGAGGCCAGACAAAGCACAGAGGAGATTGTGAGCAAGTGTCTTTTTCTGGCTTCTATGGGGAGGAACAAGCAAAACAGCAATAAATCGGTTTAGATTGGCTAGTCTGAATCAGTTCGGCTGAGCAGGCCGGTGTCTAGCTGTCTGGTGCCTGACCTTGGGTACTCTGGGCAACCTCGGGCCCATATGACAAGCCAACGTGGAGTAACAGTGAGTGCTGCCAGGATGAGCTGAGGTGGCCCAAAGTGGCAGGGAACACCCAGATTCATGAGTTAAAAGGATGCCTATTAGTTTAAGCCACTGAATTAGAGGTGACTTGTGTTTACAACACACCATTGTAGACTTTGTTTCTTAACAATTAAACTTTATTATACAACCCAACTAGCTTACATGTGAGGGAAAAAAGGTCAAAAGGAAAAAAGAGTGAACCTTCTAGTATCCATGCCACGGGATGGGTCCCTAAGTGTCTCTGGCCTGTGTGCTGGTTCAGCCTGTTCGCTGATCCACGTGCGCTCAAGCCTGGTCTGAACCTGCTGCTGCTCGCTCCTCTCGGCCAGAAGGGCGGTCTTCTTCTCCCCTTGAGGGTCGATTAAAAAAACAATTGTCCAGGTGGAGTCCCCCGGTCTGCTTCCTGAATTCCAGGCCCAAGATGGCTCCACTCAGTCTATCACAAGGTATCCATGGAGTGCCCAAGGGTAAAGCCCGCCAAGATTGTTTTTACCTGTGACAAAGCGTACAGTCTTTCCCACACACTATATTCCAGGTTTTCAAGAATTAATATATTCCTTTAAAAAAAAAAATCTTGCAGTGCCTTCACTTTCGCATCTGGGAAATCATGAAACCAACAGCATACATCTAAAAGTGTTATGACCACTGGCCAAAGCAATGGGTCTTAGTCCATTGACAGAAGGACTAGAAACATAACAGCTTAAAAGTGGCAAAGGACTGTTGATCACAATTCTAGAGACTGACAAGCCAAATGAAGACAGCAGAAGATTGTCTGATGAGGGCCCCCACTTTCTAGCTCCTTGACATCACCATCTAACGGTATCCTTACCTTATAAGGGGCACAAAGGGTTCTTAGGAGCCTTTTATAGGGGCACTAACCCGTTCATAAGAGCTCTGCCTCATCAGCCTCCCAAATTCTCCACCTTCTACCTTCTACCACCTATCTACAAGAGAAAAATGTTTATATCCTACAATAAACATATTTTAATATAAAGGGTTCCATGTTTTACAAGGAAATAAAATATTAATTGATGGCTTTGTACATCACAGTAAGATTTTTTTTACATAGTAACTATGTAAAATTTAGATTTTATTTTTATTTAAACACCTTTGTAAGTACACATTAGACACATTTTTGCATTGTGCTACTATTTCTTTAGGTGAAACTTAGGCAAAGCATATAGATTAAACTGTTTTCATTACTTGTCTTATTTAATTTCATACTTCTCTTTTGAGAAAGTTAGTATTCCGTGCCAAGGTACAGAAGTAAGTATGTGTGAATCCAATCTGATAATCATTAGCACTTCAAAGAAATGTCAAAGTTCATATCTAGCAGTGAGTAGTTCAATCTCTTTTCCACTTTTTCTCCTGATTTTCATCACCTACAAAAAATACCCGAATAACAGTAAATTCTAAAAAATTCATGCTATAATAAAAAAACAATTATGGAAAAAATGACTATTATTATAGATCAAACTTTTGTCTATTAGGTTACAGACTTTTCCTTCAGGGAAAAAAGTCTAGTTTTAGAGCCTCTAGTGCTAATATTGATACTCAAAAAAAAAAAAAAAAAAAAAAAAAAAAGGAATAATTGAGTCATCTCACAAATATGTATAAAACTCTTTCTGTGCATTCAGTGGCACAATTTCTGCAGGAATAAAGGCAACATCCATCTCCCTGGCTATTACATTTCAGAAAAAGTCACAACTGCAGGCAAGTAAGGAGCTGTCTTATTTTGGAAGAGGTAATGGAGCTAAGATAACAAGGGAATGAGATAGGCCTCATTGAGGAAGAACTGGTCCCTCATAGCTTTGGAGATGGCTACTGCAGGTAGAGGGAAGAAGAGAGGGAAAGCTTGGAAATGTTACCAGTGAAAACCAAAAGGCTGCTATGGCTGTAGCAGAGATGCAGAGAAAGTGTGGACTGCACACAGTAAGAAATGAAGGTGAGGGTTGACGTAATCTAACGCGCTTTTTGACATTCCTAGTTTTCCATTTACTGTCTTATTTGAGGGTGGGCTTCCTTTAGTGATTCCGTTCTCACTTTCATGCCTTGAAGGTTTTCACTACTTCAGCTATTTGTATGTCCATGGTCTTCACTAGAGCATTTATTATTTATTCATATTCTTTAAGGTCTCTGAGCATATTCACAACTGCTATGATGCAGTCCTTGTCTTGTGCTTCAGCTAGGTTGCATTTTTTCAGGACCTATTGCAGTAGGGTTGCAGGCTTCTGGAGGACAGTCTCGGCTGTCCATGTTTTTGTTTTTGTGCTGGGATCTAGGGACCTGGAGTTATGTTTGTGGCATTCCTTAGTGTCGATATCTAGTGTCATCCTTGTAGGGTTGGTGTTCATTTTCTTGGTTACTGATGCCCACTCTGGATCTGTAACAAATGTAGTGACTGTAGGGTCCCTGGTAGAGAGTGTTTCTGTGGCTCAGTAAGTAACACAAAGGGATAGAGATGGGCTAGGAGGAAAGGCTGAGGGACATACAGGGAAGACCTAGGGAGACCAGGTCTACATTAGGAGGCAGAGTCCCCGGGGTAAGATGGCACTTGCAAGCAGGCTACTGCAGGACTGAGGGTAATCCTTAAAGAGACTGGAACACAGGACAGAAAGGACAGTGAAAATAGTCTATGTGTACTCCAGCCCAGCGTGGCCACTCTCCAGTGGTAGAAGGTGTTTCTGCAGGTTGGTGGGTGACGTGAAAGAATGGAGAGGGACTGAAAGTGAAGGCTGAGAAGGGCAGTGGGAAACATCTAGAGGTTTCTGGCTCTACAGCAAGAGGAGGAGTCCCCAGGGAATGGGGGTAGGACCAGAGGGGCTCCCACAAAGAGCCTGTAGCAGGGCCAAGAGTAAATCTAGAGGCAAAGGAATAAAAATTCTAGGGGGATTCTGTGTCTAATTAATATGTTTTAAAGATTCCCTGGCATTTTTAATGGCAAGAACATGACAATGGCACAGCTATTCTTTAAAAATAAAAACAACTATCTCAAAGTCCATTATAATATCCATTCGTAATTAGCTTTAACCGTCAGGTGACACAAGACTAGAGTCAACCGATGAGTCTCAATTGAGGGATTTCTCAGATTAGATTGGCCTATTGGCATGTCTGTGGGGGACTGTCTTGATGGTTATTTACTGTGGGATGGCCCAGTCCACTGTGGGCGGCACCATGCCCTGCGCAGGCTGTCCTGCAAAAAGAAAGCTAGCTAAGCGTGACCCTAAGAGTGAACCACCAAACAGAATTCCTCCATATCTGATGCCTCAAGTTCCTGTTTGATTTCCTAACTTGATTTTCTCCAGTGGTGGTCTTCAATTTGTAAGCTGAAACAAACCCATCCTTCCCCTAAATTGCTTTTGGCCATGATATTTATAGTAACAGAATAAAACTAGACTGCACTGGATAACGTGACTGTCAATCTCAATTACCAATGTCATCATGCTTAGAATTAAGAAGGAAACAGACTTTCGGGCATGTCTGTAAGAGTATTTGAGTGAGGTGAGTGTGGGCAGCACTGATCCATGGGCTGGGCTCTCAGACTGAATATGATGGAGAAAGCAGAGCACCAGCCTTCATCACTCGCTGCTTCCTGACTGTGGGTGGGATGTGACCCTCCATCTCACCCTCAACTTCCACCCAGCACCGCAACGCATTCTCAGACTGTCAACCAGAATAAGCTTTTTCCTTCATTCACTTGTCAGGTTATTTGGTCACAGCTACAAGAAAGGCAAGTAACACAGAAAACGGACCCTGAGAAGTGGGGCTGTTGCTTTGATAAAACTTGGGCCTTTGGAAGCGGTTTGTGTGAGGAGTGGAAGAGTTTGGAGGTACAGGCAGGAGAAACCCTAGAATGTTGCATGCAGAGCTTAATGGAGTCCTGTGGGTGTAATCTGGATGATGAGAATACAGAAGGAAATGCAAACCCTAGAAGTACAGCTCGTGAGGAGAGCAAGATTCTCTTGGGAACTGCCTGGAGGCCAGCCGTTCGTATCATGTTTTGTTAAAGAATTTGGCAGCATTCGCCCTGTGATCTGAAAATTCAAGTAAAGCTAAATAAAAAAATAATAATAATGGACTAATTTGTGTTTTTTTTTCTTTTCTTTTTATCGTGTCTGACCTTGTCTGTATGTGTTCATGGTGTATGGATGTGTGGTCTATGTACATATGTGTGCAGGCGTGCATTCCTCATGTAACTGTGAAGCCAAAGAAGGATGCCAGATACCCTGTTTTGATGTGTTCCGCTTATTCCTTTGAGGCAGAGCCTCTCACAGAACCTAGAGATAGGCTGGTAGCCAGCAAGCCCCAGCAACTCTCTCACCTCCACCACCCACAGCCCTGATGTTATAAGCACACACATGACCTTGCTTAGCTTCTTATGTGGTTCCTGGGATCCAAACTCATGTCCTCAGGCTTGCACAGCAAGCACACTTACCCACTGAGCCATCTCCCCGGTCTCTGAACTAATTTCTTTAGCAGAGGGAATTTCAAGATAGCATAGCCCTCAGGCTATGGCACGAATACTGCTGATTGTGCTTATCCAGATTATGGTGGTGAGACAGGGCAGAAAGATGTAAGGGTACACAGTTTAGTCGGGAGAAGAATGCGCATGAGATTAAAGAGAAAAGTAATAAAGACAGTAACAGACAAAATGAGAAGAGTAATGGAAATAAAAACACAAAAATGACCTTATCGGTGATGTCTAAAAACCTAGGTATCAAGAAGTTTTATGGCACTAAAGTGGATGGGCAGAGACAAATGACATCGCCACAGGGGCCAGAACTGGCCAGCAGCTGGGCATCTGTAGAGGTGGAGAAAAGGAACCATTGAATAGAGCCTCCGACTCCTGGTATGCAGAGACTGCCATCATGCAGCTCAAAGGAAGAACACTGCATGCCTTAGAGGATGCTAAGTAATAGAATCTCAGGCCAGGAAAGCTTAAAACATAAACCAGCAACAGGAAGTAGATAGAGTCTTTGAGAATCTCGGGACGTGCAATAGATATTGATTCTAAAGAAAGTTTTCAAAAGTAGAACCCATGAGGGTGGAGAGGGGCTCGGAGGTTATGAGCACTCACTGCTTTTGCAGAGAACTGGGGTTCAGCTTCAAGCACCAACATCAGTCCACTTAGAAACACCTGTAACTCCACTTAGAAACTCCTGTTCCAAGGGTTGTGCTACCTTATACTGGTTTCTGTAGGCACCCACACACATGTCATGCACATAAAGACACATAGGGACACACACATATTTAAAACGAAAATAAGGTAGAGTTATTATAAAAAGTGGAATCCAAATTAAAGGTAAATGTTCAAGCTGAAGAAGACGGTCCAAGAGAAAAGCATTTCATAGGAAGGGGCTACAAAGGCAGATGCCCAGCAGAAGGAGACCTTGATGTAATAGAAAAGTTGTGTGTTCAAAGGTGAAAAGGAGTGTTCTAGAAAGCAGGGTGCGAGGAAGTGTGGAGGCGGCAGCAGGAAGTGTCCTGAATTAAGCAGAGAACTAACTACATCTCTTAATCCTTCACCACGATGGCAAGGAAGCTACTCTAGTCCTTTCATGGTCCTTTATTGGCATCTTCCCCCATCCCCCGTCAGTCTAGAGTAAACAACCAGTCCCATAACATGGAATTAAGGCAACCCCACCTAAAGACACTGCGAGAAAAATAAAAGGAAAATGAATGTTAATAGCTAAACAGATCGAGAGGCTCATAGCCCCAAAGAATTTGAAGCTAAAACCCAACATTTCACAATTAAGGGAAAGAATTGAGACAATCATCAAAGCACTGGGAGAAGTGCATGAATTTTTACGTATGAGAGCTCACGTGTGAGACATCTGGCTGTTCTCCTCCCTCTTTCACTCCATGAGTAAACAAGTCATTTGCCCAGGAACCAATAGTATCAAGCCAAGGAGAGTAAAGGAAGTAATCATGAAGTATTAAAGTCCCACCAGGAAAAGGAAGTTTTTCACAGGTGGAAATTTCTTGTTGTAGAGTGACTAGTCTCATCAGAGGTAAGCAGCTCTTACACAGAGGAGGAAACTGCCAAGGAGGGTCAGATTTTATTAGAGTGAGAAAAGTTCCAGTCCGGGATAAGGTAGTGGGCATTGAAGACTGGTTACTTTCACAAGGATTGAGTAAATAAATAATTGAATGAAGAGTAATGGGAGCTAGATTTCTCTTTGCTCAAGGGGGAGATTTCCAAATACAGAGAATAATGTAGAAGTGTGATGTATTTGGAATGAAAAATAGCCCTGTTTTTAAGATGAAAAGAAAGACAAGCAGACAGATGTAAGTACGTATTTGAATATTATTTGTTTAGTGACATCATCTAACTGTACCTATTGGGCGGTCCTGATAAATTGATGTGTCAAGGAGTAAAGGCCAGATTTTGATTTCTAAATGTATTTTTTTTTTTTTTTTTTTTTTACTATATAGGAATCTGTTGAAAAGTGACTGACAGTAGAGGCGGGGAAGGGACTGCTCAGAAATTAATAAGGCATGTTAACAGGACAGCAACCCCACTCAGATGGTTTCTTCACACTGGTTAAGCTGAAGTTAATTTTTAGAAAAAAAAAAAAACATTAAGTAATCATGGTATTGGATGGTAGCCTATTGAATTGAATACAATGGAAAAACATGAGCTCATGAAAAAAATGTATATATTAGAAAGTCTGAGTAGGAGTGGGGAACAATTCCAAATTGCCTCCTTACAGAGTATGTCTTTATTGTAAAGATGAAGAGTAATTTGATGATAGGGAATCTTGGAGATGGTACTGCATTGATCAAATGACCAATATTGTTATCATCAATAACAGAACACAGCAAAACTACGTTCTCATCCTCCAGAGTGCAAGGCAAGAAATGCAAGATCATTTCTATAGTTTCCCGACAAAGGTGAATAAACCTGTCTAATCAAACAGAAATATCGATAAATCCAATTTGTAGGTCATTCCCCAACGCCATCCACACGTAACCTTTGAAACTGTGAATTCCATGAAACCAAGGAAAAGAGAAGAACAGTTTCTCATTAAAGGACACTAAGAAGACATTATGGTTAAGCATAACATTTGACCCCAAACTGGTCTTTTATTAAAAAACAACAACAACAACAACAAAACAGTATTGCTGGGGATGCCAGCCACACTTAAGTGGGGCTTGAAGGACTAATGGTAGCAACAGATCAATGTGATTTTCCTGGTTTGTTGGGGGGCTGTGCTAAAGCATGCACATGGCTATAGGCAATGCTCCCTAAAGTTCCCAAAGAGCAGGCCAGAGACAGGCCAAGTCTTTCAGATTGTCTTCATGAAGCAAAAACATTTTTAGGGGCCCATGAGATGACTCGGTGTATAGCAACAGCACTGGATGCCAAGCCTGCTGACACGAGCTCTGTCGCTGGGATCCACAGAAAGGAAAGAGAAAACTGCCTCTTCGTCCTGCAGGCTGGCCACAACCACCTTACCCCACAAGCAAGAATAAATAAAAGTAATTTTGAAATTTAAAAGTCACTCATTACCCATTTCAAATCACTCTCTCATGAGTGTATAGACGGTTGTTTTAAAAGCTGTATGGTCTGTCTTCCCAGAATGGAACTGCACCATGCAAATTTACATCTCAGCTGTAAGAACTGGCACAGTCATCCCTACTTAAACTAAGTCACGTGTTTAAATGTAAAATGGAGTAGGGATGCCCATACCACCCGCATCACTGTACTGCAGTGTGCCATGGGAAAGAGAGTGAAGAACTGGTAAAGACATCCTAGCTAAATTCCAGAACAGTTCTAGATTTTCTATTTAAGAATTAATGTCTGCTCTAAGATTTGGTGGCTACCACCAACTAAGTCAAATATTTTTGATGTTTAAGGCTTCTCTTTCAAGGTTGCTATGGAGACTTTGTGATTAGATGGTAAGCTTATATCAAATGCCCAGATGCATTGATTATGTAATTTTTATCCTTTAAGTTGCTAGTGAATGAAATTTACACATTTAAAAAAATGTCAAGCACCAAACACTAACAGGACACTAATGGGGAAACCTCAGTGTGCAGAGGATGAATTTCTTAATATTCTTCCATATTTAACAGGTTCCATGAGATTTTTAGCATCCACATTTATGAATAAAATAGGCCCTTTTGTCACTGTTCTTACACTGACTGTTCAACTTTTCTACGATGACTTTAGCCTTATCAGTTTGGTTGAGGAAACCCTCCAGTCCCCTGCAAAGTATCTTAAACCCTGACCATTCCTGTCATGTTTACTTTACCTTTGAAATCACTTGGACTCCATATTTTTTGGTGGGGGAAGATTTTAAATTATCCATTTGATTTTACAATAGTAGGACTCTTTGATGCTTGTATGCATTTTCATGCCTTTGTCATAACTGTTTAGAATTTGACCATTGTCTTCTGTGTTAAATTCACTAGTGTTAACTTGACCATTCTTTTATCTTGTGAGTCCTTTTCTAATAATGTGTAGTTACTACATCCCTTCTCATTCCTGACACAGCTTAGTTATACCCTGTATTTTAAACTTTGCTTCTTGGAATAGGGTCTGAGGTACCCTGGGCTGCTCTTGAACTCACTATATACCTAATTGAGGATTGCCTTAGGCATCTAATCTTCCTGTTTCCAGTTCTCTAGGCCTGGGGTTGCAGATGTGAGTGTCTCGGCAAACTTTAGGTCAACTTGACACAAGCTAGAGTCGTCTGAGAGGAGGGAACCTCAATTGAGAAAATGCCTCCGTAAGATCTGGCCATGAGGGAGGGCCTAGGGAATCGTGGGTGATGCCATGCCTGGGCAGGTGGTCCTGTGCCTTGACTTTTAAGCCTACCTATGCAGATCTTGTCTGCTGGACCTGGGATCTGAGGACCTAAAAAAATGGGGTGGACTACAGTTTAATGCTATAGACAATCTTACTCCAGTTTTAGTGTACTTTTATACATGAATGTAACAAAGAAAGCAATGATCCAAGTAAGAGTGTGAGAGTTCAGAGAAACATGATCAGAAAAAAAAAATTATCAGAAAAATATGTAAATAAATGCCAGGAAGCAAATACTAAATACTTTCAGAGCATCCATTTCCTATCACTTCCTCAGGACAGAGCAATTTAAACACAATTTCCTGGCACTTATTCTAGGTTATACATGGGAAAGCACAGAAAACAAGGCAGAAGGCCATATCCAGACAAGACTGACAGGACTGGGTTCTATAGCTATGATCTGACGTCCAACAAGAATAAACATGTTTATAAATTGAGTGTAAAAGTTTAACACAGGAGGCACGAGAGCATATCCAAGAACAAACCCAGGGAACAAAATGTACCCGAGATAATAGGCCCTCTACTTTTCCCCTGAAGCCTCTCACAGTCCCCCAAGGCATTTTCACCATACATCATTCTTTTGACCATGTTTCCACACTGGGTTCTATAAGAAAGCAGGCTGAGCAAGCCATGGGGAGCAAGCCAGTAAGCAGCATCGCTCCATGGCCTCTGCATCAGCTCCTGTCTCTAGGTTCCTGCCCTGTTTGAGTTCCTGTCCTGGCTTCCTTCAGTGATGGACTGTGATGTGGAAGAGTGAGCCCAATAATCCCTTTCCTCTCCGACTTGCTTTTTGTTCACAGTGTTTGATCACAGCAACAGAAATCCTAACTAAGACAGTAAGCCACCAAACTTGGCTTAAGTGGTGCTGAGGGTCAAAACAAGAGTTTTATACATGCTGAGAGAGAGTCACTCTACCAACTAAGATGCATCTCCTGTGCATCTTGGACACTTTTACTAGAAAGTACAATCAGTTTTAGGAATCATTAAAGAATCGGGTCTTGGCTTTGTGGCTTTTACAATAGTATATGTTTTCTATGCCTTTCACCGCCCCGCCCCCCTCTCTCCTGAAGGCTAGTCTGGGTAGTATATATATACACACACTCCCTGCCTCCTCTCTCTCATCACAAGTTGAAGGCTAGCCTGGTTAGTACATGTACACACATTCTCTCTCTCTCTCTCTCTCTCTCTCTCTCTCTCTCTCTCTCTCTCTCTCTCGTTCCTTCTTTTCTGTCTTTATTTTCTGTCTTCTTAAGTAACTCAGCTCATTCAGCTTTCCTGGTATAATGATTTGAAACTTCTAGTTTCCACCTGTGCTATGTCACCATGTTTGATATTTAGCATTCAGGCCCTTGATCAGTTTGAAACACAGTCTTACAACTCATTTCTCTTTAGTTACTTGGAGTCACATGCCTAAGTTAAAGATATTGGAAGACTATGTGAGAGTCATTTAATTAGCTAATTGAGTTGTTCCTGGAAAATGTAGTATTAGTCTAAGTCTTTCACGTATCCTAAAAATTGCTTGTAACATAGACAAAATCATTTTTTTTTTTTATGTTTCACAGGATAAGTTTCATTTTCCTGCCAAGAAGATTGGAAGCTCAGGGTCATCCTTGGCTAAAAAAACAAGTCTGAAGTCAACCTGGGTTACGTTAGACTGTCTCAGGCAAACACAACCACACTATAAGTTCTCAGGTGCTGGATACAAAGCAATATGCATTTTATCAGATTCAGTTTTTTGACTGGCCTCTTAAAATGTCTTTTCTTGACTAAAGGATGTTGAAATCTCTACTTTTAGAACACTTAGGATTTTCTTCCTGATGGTTCTTCCAAACTCATATAAACACATATGTACTATATTATTTTACTGTGTAGTCATCTAATGTTAAATGTATACTTGTTGAAGTTTTCATATTTTCCTGGTGATTCAAACTTCATGTAATTTCATAGTGATACTGAACTGAGAGCAAGCAATGTCTTAGCATCCTGAGCAGACTACATTTTTGTGTGTGTACTGCAGAAAGATCCTCTGAGTTCCTATATTGATCTAATACTTTGAAATAAAACATGTGCATTATAAAATGCTATTCATAAAAAATTTCTCCAAAGCATTTTCAGTAGAGCTCACAAGTTTTTACTCTATGAATGACTGTACCCTACTAAAATATAGGCTTATTAATAAATTGACTTGTCATGTATATTCGTACCTTGTGACATATGAGGTGATTCCCATCAATAAACCAGTCTAAGGATTAAACAAAGAAAGAAGAGTTTCCAACTACAGCTGGGAATCAAGTAAATTCTTTTAGAAACATGATTTCTCTAAAATATGATTTTTATGGATAATAAAAAATAAATTTGAGGAGTCTGGGTAATTTTTACAGAGTTTTAACTACCATATGCTATTATTATCCTGGTCATATGAGCACCTTTTATGTAAATCTCAGATGAACTTGTTTTGATTGAAGAAATTAGACTCTGCCATTATAACACACCTGGTGTACATCTCCTAACAAGCTTTTAAAGAGATACTAGGTTTTATCATAAATGTTAGGAAAAGTGTTACCTCTGGTTTTCAATTATTGCATAAACTTTTATGAACCCTATTGTAGCTTATCCTTCGGTTCCTCTATTCACAGGGCTCTCATCTTCCAACTAGCATCTTGAGACTTACTCTGACATTAAGAGTGCCCTTTCTGCCTAACATCTCAGGACAAAGGGGCAATCAATGAGCGACTGGGTCAACTACTGAGGATTTACGGTCTCCTCATTTCTCAAGGTGAAAACCGAATTAACATCTCCCAAAGTACGTGACAACATTTAAATAAACTCCAATCCCTTGCCAAGGAATTTATTTCAAAGATGGGAGGTTCCTAAGATCCCATAGGAAGGTGTGGACACAGAAGGCGTAACATTTACCATGCGCCTTTTATGCTCAAGGTCATCCTGGATTATTTACTCCTCCCCTAAGCTTCCAAAGTAGGAGCTATGATGGGGGCACCGAGGAGGACCTGCTGTGGCAGGTAAGTCAGGTTCTCCATTGCATCTACAAGGCTTTGTGTCTATAGCTTACCCAGAAACCTTATGCGGCTTCAGCATCCTATGCTGTCTATGAGCTTTTATCTGAGTATTGCTGGAGTTTGAAAAAAAAAATCATCCCATGAGCTTCTTTCCAGGTGTCAGCCATGACCTTGGAGCATTTGGTCTGACTGTATAATCGGCCCAAAGAGTAGGTAGCGGAATGGCACCAGGTAAGGCAGGTGATAACGTCCCCCCCCCGCTCCCCCCCCCCAAACAATTTAAGGTCAATGGCTGCTTTTCTGAAAGCACAGGCAGGCAATCTCTATTGTTTCTTGGTCTCTCAGGCCTACGCTCTGCCATAATGCAGCATTTAACGCAGACGCTGAAGGATGCTGGATTCCTGGCAGCTCCTGGACCAGAATAGTCCATGCAGTTTGGCTCTGATTTCAAACATTTATAATCTTTTTTTTCTCTTGCTCCCTTTGCTCAGTATAGGAGAGAGGCTATCAGCCAATTTCCCCACCGTTTATAGCAAATCCCAAAGCGCCCTCATTTCCAGCTGCTCAGCTGCCTGGGCAGACTGTATTACTAAATTATTGTATCTTCTTGGTACAGTGCCGGATCTATCTTGGCATGTGCTCTGCATTGAAAGAAGCCCCTGCTGCAGCTCAGGAAGCTAGCAGCTCTCACTCTTCCCACGCGCCTTTCCTCCTGCACCCTCAACCACTAACCTCTTTGTTCCTCCTGTATGAGCCAAGCTCATGGGAGCAGCTTCTCATCTATGGCCGTCCCCCCTAGGGGGTTGGCAATTTCAAAGGATGCTCTGTGCTAGGAGTGTTTCCCACAGCTAGAGAGAGCCAGATGGGTAAGTGGCCTACAGTGGAGAGCTGCATTTGGAACCAAGAGGCTTTGTGTTTTACCCCTCACCAAAATGTACTTCTTTGTCTCGCTGCAGTCACTCTAACCTTGTATGTTCCCAAACAGAAGACACTGCCCTGACGGGAGAGAGGAAGGAGCCCTTTCACTCAAGTCTGTTGTTTTCAAATGTGTTGGCGCTTTGGTTTAACTTATTTTTAAAACTTTCTATTTTTAATCCTATGCCAACTGGTTATGAATGCAGAGAGAGAGAGAGAGAGAGAGAGAGAGAGAGAGAGAGAGAGAGAGAGAGAGAGAGAGAGAGAGAGCTATTCTTGAAAAATGAAACAAAGTATTCTCTTTAAATAAAGAGAAAGTAATCTCGTAACATCAAAGGATGGGAATTATTTTTAATTACTCTGAAATGAATAATCATTGTAATTCAGGTTTCAAAGGACATACCTTGGATTTGAACACAAGTCACTTAAATATCCTCAACTGAAGGCCTGGGGATGTAATGCATGCACATGTGTCCTGTAAGCAATGAGCAGCCTAGATTTTCGCACATACACCCCAAGAGCTGTCTCATCTCAAAAGAGCAGGAAAGTCATTTAACAATCTAATCCTATTAACAAGACACACGACAGAAAATGTACAGAAATGTTAAAGATAAATTCTATCTAGCAAGCTACATTTTAAATCAATTCTGCTGTTGCTATGGTAAGAAAACTGAATGTAAAATAAAAGTCTTCTATAAGGGTTTGGCCTTGTAGTCATGGCAACAATGAATGATACTTAACTCTGCTAATGTTTCCATTTGATCCGGAGAGAACTAGATATGCTTTAAAGCTATGGAAGACGGCTTAGAAAATTGATTTTTCTATTGCTATCTTTCACATGCCCCTCAGCCAATTAAAGAAGACATCGCAAAGATAGCAGCCAGGGTAAGAAAAATGCAGAATGTATGGGTCTGTTTAGGTTTTTCACGATGGTGGAAGCTATAGAGCCATCATTTTCTCTGAGACGCTAGTAAATGGAATATTCATTTAGCAAAATACTGCACAGGCAATTTTCAGGTTGGGGAGCATCATGTGATTTTTTTCCCCCATAGATAGAGGAAAAAATGAGATGCAATCCAATGGCAATTTCTACCACTTTGATACAGAAAAGGAAATATTAACTTAAGTAAGAAAATATGGAAATCAATGTTCCTGCTCTGCAAGTGAGCCGCTAGTTCTGGTTTCTCACCTATTTTCCATGGATCTTTTGATCCATGTCGTTGCACTGACACGTAACTACTCCTACTGACGAAATGCCCACATTGCTGAAATGGATGTTCTAAAGTTTCCTGCTACTCACTTACCGGCTGAGCATCTACCATAGCTGACTACCCTCCTTGGATGAGGTACTTTCATTAGCCCCAAGCAGCCACACTGGCCTGGTTTTCTCACATCCCAGGGGCTACTCCTTTGCTTATTTCTTCCCCTATCTCCAAAAGTCTGTATAGAAAGTCCTTGGGAGTCAGACCCCACTCCCCACTCAACTGTGGAGAAGAATGTCCTGTCCATTGGCTAGATCTGCATAGGGGTTTGAAGTTTACTGCACGTATTGTCCTTGACTGGTGCCATAGTTTGAGCAGGACCCCTGAGCCCAGACCTGCCCATCATAATGTTATTCTTGTAGATTTCTAGGACCCTCTGGATCCTTCTATTTCCCCATCCTCCCATGCTTCTCTCACCTAGAGACCCAATAAGATGTCCTCCCCTCTTTCCCACTTTCCTGGTAAGTGAAGACTTCCATGGGACATGCCCCTTGGGCTAGTGTCCTGGTATAAGTGAGTATATACCATTTGAGTCTTTCTGCTTCAGGGTTAACTCACTCATTATGATCATTTCCAGTTCAATCCATTTGTCCACAGATTTTGGGGGATTCCTTGTTTTTAATGTCCAAGTAGTATTCCATAGTATAAATTATTGGCAGGCCTGGTGGCACTCAGAGGAAGGATAGCAGGCCACCAAGAAGAGACTTGATACCCTATGAGCATATACAGGGGGAGGAGGGCCCCCTCAGTCACAGTCATAGGGGAGGGAAGTAAGGGGAAAATGGGAGGGAGGGAGGAATGGGAGGATACAAGGGATGGGCTAATAATTGAGATGTAATATGAATAAATTAATAAAATATATTAAAAAAAAAAAACAAAGTCCGTGGGCTTTGCATACTAAGCCTGGATCCCTCTTCTGTTGACTTCTGTGCTAGTCATTTGCAGCCTCTGGCTCACTCACCTATTGCCCAGTTAATGCCAATTGCCAAATTTCCATTTTTAGCCAGACTTCTACCCTGAACTCTAGATTTTTTACCTCCAGGCTCACTGTCATTTTCATGCTAACTTCTCTCTCTCTCTCTCTCTCTCTCTCTCTCTCTCTCTCTCTCTCTCTTGCCCCATAGCCACCCTCATCTTGGGCCCTGGCAGTTTTGCCTCTGAAATACACTTGTGGTCTGTCTAATTCTCCCACATTACTTTTCCACTGATGGTTGCCAAAGCCTCCTTGCTGGTCTCCCGGTTTCTACTCTTAAGTCTCTTCAAGTACTCCATGCCAAAGGAGTCTGTTAAAGCAAACAGAGGGCAAGAAATAGTTGTTGCCATGGCAATTAGGGTAATCTATGGACGCTGTGCCATGAAATTCATGAAATGAAACCGAACAAGGACAGTCACATGAAGATGTTGGATTCTGTTGTGTGGATTCCTTGGAGTAGAAATCCCCAAGGAGAGGGGATACGGCTAGAGGTGAGCAAGGAAAAGCAGAAAGTAGTGCCGGGAGCTTATGTTAGTGACCACTGGGCTGGCCACACATCTGCCCATGTTTCATTATGACAATTAGTGAAAATAGAAGAAGAAAAATATACATACAATTCTAACACCTATCAATAATTACTATAGTTAAGAACATATTAATACACTTTTTATTTCCTATTTTGCTTTCTATCCACATGTAATTTCAACTAAAGCAGGACCGCTCTGTGATTTTATTATTATTACTATTATGTGTGGGTAGGGGGTACGCCGACAGCAGAATGTGTGTGAAGGTAGTGGTTGGCTTTGTGGGGTCCTCTCTTTCCACATTTACATGGGTTCTGGGAATCAAATAAAGGCTGCCAGGCTGATGCCTCAGTCATCTTGCCGGCCCCTTTTACAGTTTTAAAATAAGCTTTATATATCACCTAAAATAAAAAAAAAATGCTTATTTTGATGGCATTATAATATCAATGCTAGAACTATTCAAGTAAGTTCTAGATTCCATATAGTCTCTCAAAAGGATTTGGAGAATGTTTGTGTGTTTATTTAATTATTACTTTTATATCATCTTCAAGCCTATTTCCCTGTTTCTAAGAGTGTCATTTAATTTTCCCCCTTTAAATTAATAGCTAATGCTTATTGAGTGGTTGGAAGTGCTTTTATATGTGTCATCTGATTTCACTCCTACACAAATTTGGGGAAAGCATGGTATTCTGAGGAACTTAATTCTTACATAACTGCCCACCCAGGTTACATGACAGTAAGTGGCAGGCAGCACATGAACAGAACAGTGAAGCTCCTGACTGCTACACTCTTTGGATTCCTAAAATAAGAAAACGAGTGTAGTTCTTATGTCTCGTCCCCAACTCCTCACCAATGTCTACAACCTATTGACCAATTAAGAGTAACTTAATGTGGGGTTTTAAATAAACCACTTAGTAATTTACTTTACGACTTACAATTTTGATTTCATATTCCAATACTTTTATATCTCATACTTTCCTTGACCATTCTTGAGAATTTTATTTATCCTTTGAGGACATTTGGAAATAACTTATTTCCTGTCTTGTTCCTCCTCCTCCTCCTCTTCTTTTTTAAAGGAGATAGGACCTCAACGGCACAAGGACCACATCACACAGGGTAGCCTGAAACTCACTAGACTGGTCCCAAACTCATAAACATCAATCCTGTCTTGACCTCTCAAATATATATATATATACATATACATATATATGTATATATATGTGTGTGTGTTTTAATTTTAATATATACATGTATATGTAACTTTTAAATTTAATTTTTATACATTATATTTTGATCATATCTTCCCACCCCTAGTTCCCCCAAATCCTCCCCTCCTCCCCAAGATTTTTAAATTTTATTTCATATATAAATATCTGCTTGCATGTGTGTATGTACACCATGTGTATGCCTGGTTCCCATCAAGGCTGGAAGAGATGATCAGATCCTCTGGTTCTGGAGTGACAGACAGATATAAGCTGCCATGTGGATGCTTGGAACCAAAACAGAGTTTTCTGTAAGAGGAGCCAGTGATCTTAACCACTGAGCCACCTCTCCAGCCCTACTTCCTCTCGCACTGTGGCTAGCCATACAATCCTTCTAACCCAAGTCCTTACTATTTCCTCAAATACACCAGAGATATTTCTCCATCTTTTTCTGGATTCTTGGAGTTGGAAAGTGTTTTATATCAAGCAAACTGCATTACTTAGTTCAGAACATCATTTTGTTCTATCAATTTCTACCTACATAGCTGCAGGATATTTTCCCTTATCCTTGAAATTATAAAGACTTAAATTTCCTAGTAAGAGCTTATTCTTGTCTGAAAACTTGCCCATATTCAGTAAGTCTGTGATTCATTATTCAAGCTATTTTTTAAAAATCATAATGGAGAAAAAGGTTTCGAGTTTCTAGTTTGCTATTTTCTCTGTTTGATTCTTCCTCCTGAAAAACCTATGACAGGCATTCTGAGCTCATGTATATTCTTCTGTGTTTATCTTCTCATAGGAAAAATTTATCTTTGCTTATCGTCCTCCCTTGTCCACTGAGTGTTTAGGGTCATTTTCTACTTCATTAACTTGGAGTTCTGAAAATCCAACTTACTTTTTTTTGCCTCTGCTGTAGTTTTGAATTTGATATGAACACTGTCCAAATACATGAATCCTTTATTATCTTATATGTTAACTCTTTGTAGCTGTTTATTATAGTTTAATGCAGCCCAGGTCTTCTGAAGACTGCTGATGTCTACTTGACACTCATATTTTTTAGAAACTCATCTTCGTTACGAGTATTTTTATTTGATAGGATGGCAGTGTTGCCACTCCTCAGAACGTTTTCTTTCTTTCTTTCTTTCTTCTTCTTCTTCTTCTTCTTCTTCTTCTTCTTCTTCTTCTTCTTCTTCTTCTTCTTCTTCTTCTTCCTCTTCTTCTTCTTCTTCTTCTTCTTCTTCTTCTTCCTCCTCCTCCTCCTCCTCCTCCTCCTCATCCTCTTCTTCTTCCTCCTCCTCCTCTTCTTCCTCCTCCTCCTCCTCTTCCTCCTCCTCTTCTTCTTCAGGTATCATTTAAAGCATTCAGGCACTTGCTTCTCCATTTCTCTATACTTGTAGACATGAGTTCTATTGGACACCAAGGGAATGCTTCCTTCCATCTTCAGAATGCACAGGAAAGGAGAGGAGGAAAAAAAAATCTTCCAACATTCTGCCATGTGTGCAATTCTTGGGCCATCTAGTCGCGAAATACAAATACGGCCCCTGCAATAGGATTTTCTGGAACAATGCAACATTCTCTACCTGTGCTGCCTCATGTGATACCCATAGACAAGGTAGATCTTGTGCATTTAAAATGTAAGGGATACAGCAGTTTGCATAATTTTATATCATTAATTTAAATCCTATTCTAAACAGTGGCATGCAGCAGCAGTTATCATATAGTGTACGCCTAGAGAAATTCCCCTCACAGGATGGTCCCTAGCTCAGCAGCATCAGCATCTCATGGACACTTGTCACAAACTGGTGGGTCCTGCAGTAGCATCTGTGACAGTGGGCCCAACCACCTATTTCCACACAGATTTCCCACTTGATTGTGATGCACGCTGACAGCTCAGAATTGCTGGTCTATGATGGTGAGTTAGAGGGGTATGGGAACCATAAGAGTTTTCTGTTGATTCTCTCGTTTCTTTTCTACATTGGCATGAGCATCCCCGAGTTAACTGGGTCAGTGTCCTCATTCTTTACTTGTCACAGCTGTCCTCATTAAGAACTGACTGTGACAATGCCTCCCTTAAGTATAAGTCAGGGACTAGCATAGTAAGTGACCCTCTCTTGCCAATCTCTGGCAGCCTCCGTGCTTCCCAGCGGGACCTGCAGGAGCCACTGCAGGAGTCACCTTGTTGTTTCTTTACATCCCCCCACCCCACCGGAACCTCCTAGGTCTCCAGGCATTATTTTGGCAAGTTTCTTTTCTACATATAGGATACATACATCTTCCCTATCTTCAACCCTGACCGTTTTGCCTTTATCTTGCAGCAACCTTTGAATGTGATGTGCTATTAATTTCTCATGCTGACAGGTTTTTTTCCTACTTGTTTTATATCTGTCAGTCACTTACAAGGGGCGAGAGAGAGAGAGAGAGAGAGAGAGAGAGAGAGAGAGAGAAGAGAAAGAGAGAGAGAGAGAGAGAAGAGAAGAGAAGAGAGAGAGAGAGAGAGAGAGAGAGAGAGAGAGAGAGCTGAAACCGAGCAGTATAGTCTAACTCCTGCTCTCCTAAGAAACTCTCCTGTCCCTCTTAATGCCTCACTTTCCACAGGATTCTAGAATGCGCCTTCAGATTTTTAATTTCATCTGATCCACAGAACCTCCCCGTGACACTGGCTTCTTTTTAAATCCCCATGCTAAAGATAAGGACACTGCAGCTTTTATTGTTTCTTGGTCTATGTAAGAGAAATAGGAAGTGCCTTTGCTTTGTGAAGTCCCTAGTAAGCAGGAAACGGTAGCTACATTCATTGAATCTGCATTACAGAACACTATATTAAATGTTTGTATTCTTTATCTCCTTTAAGTCTCACAACATTTTTCCACTTCACATACGCTACACGAAGCCAGATAACTTCTTCAAATGATCGACCTAGTAGTCAGGGGAAGCTCAGGAGCTCGTCCCTTGCTGTGCTCTCACTGGACAGCTGTGTAGTTTCTAAGCTTGGAGACTAATCAAAGGGTTCCAGGCCAAGTAAGGAGTGTTGCATTTTTTTTTTTTTTTTATCTCACCATTTGTCACACACTGGAGAGTTTGAATTGGTTTATATGCTACTACAAAATCCAGAGCCCATTTTTCTCTATAATAAGATAAAACAAACAAATAAACACAAACGCGTCACATCAAAGCTGGACAAGGCCAACCAACAGAAGGAAAAGAGCCTGTTTACTCAACCAGGAAACGATCATTTTAGGAGGATATGAGTGACAGGCACTGACAGCAGGAGAAAGACAAATGGAGACACAGGAGGTTTTAAGTAACATGAGAAGGACTGAGTCATCATTTCTGGAGCAAGGCATGAGGGAGCTGGTGGCAGATAAGTTGCACTATTTGAGGTGGCACAAGTGATTTGGACAAAGGAATCTGCGCAAGTGCATACAAACCCAGGTTCTCTGACTACAGGTTTAGTTCTTTTCAACCATAACCCAGCTGTTGCCCAAAGCTGCTGACACAGTATATAGCTCAGCAGGCTTGAAAAGTGAATGTTGAGATAGAAAAAGAACATGCCTGGTCAGAAGTCAAGCTGGGGAGGTCACAGGGTAGAATGTACTACTGCTACATTGCTAAATGGTCACGTTATCAAACTGCCTTCTCCATTTTTGTGCTTCTGCCCACAGACCTGCGTTTCCATCAGCCTTGAAAGCACTGAGCCGGAGCCAGTGAAGATGCTCATAACTGCTGGTCAGACTGTTACAAATAAGTGGCTGAGCACTCAGCTCTGAAAGGGAAGTAGTTATGGAAGCCTCCACCCAGGAAGAGGGAGCAGAGGAGGTGTAAGAGCTGCGGGATGAGGATGAGGGGGTGATTTGACATGCTATCTTCTGGACATGGCTACTGAATTCAGGAACTCACAGTGCCCACGACCACCTGCAAAAGCCTGTACCAGATCAAGTCAGCTCACCCTTAACTGAAGAGCCGCAGACAGCTGACAACTCATAATTGTTCTTCTCTGAGGATAGGAACAGTGGTAGGTTGTCATGCTCCAGGGGTTGGCTTAGGAGCTATGTATGTAAGTGTCGCCAATTATTTAACTTATGAGTTATTACAGAAAAATAAAAAGAGAGGAGATGAAGTCTGAAGGGGGTGCTGTAGGGAAGACCCAAAAGGAGCTGAAGAGGAGAAATGAAGGGTATGTATGATCACATATATATGTATATATATGTATGTATACCTATGTGTATGTGTATATATGTATATATACATATGTATGTTTGTGTATAATATATATGTAAGGACTTCTCAAAGAACAAATTAAAGATAAAAATTCTGTTACTTGCAGAAGTGAACTGAGAAATACATATTTTAAGGTTACTGCTCCATCTTTACAGAGATCAGCCTCAGTATCCAATGTGGCTCACTCACTCTTGTCACTTCTAGAACCCAGGGATAAGTGTTTTGCATTTGCACTGGAGGGTCAGGAAGCCCCACGTCGTTAAGCACTTACTCATCTCTGGGCAGGCCCTGTCTACTTTATTTTAAGTGGAAGTGCGAGTCTTGGCGGACTGGAAATCAAACCAGACATCTTCGCAGTTATACCAGCGCTTAAAGCAATTGATTTTGTTGCTGTGACCGTGTCACTTTGTCCTCATCCGTCATGTTCATAACACAGAATTTCCCCCTGTAGTTCATGGGCCTGGTGGGTACTCACTGCCTGACTCAGAATCTCAAAGAGTTAGAGGCAGGGACAGTAGTCACAAAATGGTTCAGATTTTGGTAATGATGTAAAGAGATATGTAATAATAAATACAATCTAGTTTTTATTCTAAATTTAAAGAAAAATCACATTGCAATTTTATGCTGTCATTGCCATAAGTGGTAGAAAATACTTTAACTGCAATCTTCAATAATCTAAGGAAGGCTGAAATTACAATATTCTCCACTTTCTTATTGATTCCATTACAGGACCCATTTGAGACAATGAGTTCTGTCACTGGAATAAACTCTAGCAAAGGAAACAGAATGAAGTTTATACTTCTAACTAATTCATCATACATAAAAACCAAGATCTGCTGGTTGTGCTGTGTTCTATAATGGCTTTGTGGAAAGTGTTAAAAAATACACAAATGAGTAGTTTTAACAGTATGTTAAAAATCAGCTTTCTACTAGAAACAAAACCCCCAGGTTGCTTATAAAAATAAATCTCTACTTCTTAACCAGGAAGCGATCCTAACTCAGTGGATGATACTCCGGCAACTTGAATTTAAGAAATATTTAATTTGCCACCAGGGCAGTTAGTTTGGTTACATCAAACATGTACACTTTTTGTTTTTTGTGTTTTAAATATTATTTTCATGGTTGCATTTATTTAGGGATAATTATCTATGGTGTATAGATGAAAGAGAGACATCAGCTGAGCAAATTATGGCATTCATAATTAAATGCTTCCTGTACGCAGTCTCCAACACTGCTAAAAGGAAGCCGTCACTCTAATATAAAATTAAATATATTTAGCATAAAACTGCATTAAACAAACCCTTAGGGTTTTTATTAATTCATCTGGAATAAAATCAGCAGAGTTTTGGCCACAAGTTTTCATATAAATTCACCAATTCCAAAGCTTTGTTTGTGGTTTTTAAAAGCACAGATTAAGTGGGCAATATTAGGGTGCACTTGACAACTGAATGGGTCATTGTTCCAGCTGAGAGAAAAATATGCAGATGAGGGTTTTGGCATTGAACCAAAGAGTGATGGGCAGTACATGTTCTCAAAATGGAGAGTGATCATATTCAAACACCTAACAGATATGTGGTTGATTGATGGCAATCAGAATGAAACTGGGGCCAGGCTATATGGAACCTGAAAGTCTCGAGACCCCAGTCATGTTGGTCAATGGGGTCTGAAGACCTCATAAAGGTCCTTGGTTCTTCCTGTGGTACCTACTCAATATTTCTGACCACCGGATTTTATTTTTTTAAAACATCTCTGAAATCTAACGGCTTTGTCCTTTCTTCTTATCCATAACTGATTCCTGCTCAGTGTTGACGTCCTCACAGTATTTTTTCCTCACAGAAGTTTATTCTAATTCTCATTCAGGAAATCATCATTTCTAACCTTTATCTCTGCTCACATCTTAGCTATAGTTTCCCACCTCTTTCTGTCACTCTTTAATTTTCTTATTTTATTTACTTAAGATAACAAACTTTTTTTTTCTTTTTGCTTATTGTACACCATTGCCTTCATTACAGGATAGACTTTTTTTTTTCTTTTTCCTTTTTTGAGGGCAATGGTTTTATCAGTTGACAGCTGAATCCTAAGAGCTACACTAATCTCCGGACTGTGGCAAGTATGTGAACTAGCTAACATCTACCCACGTTGTCCTTGTCCTACCTTGCCTGGTAACATGATTTCCTGATGCTTCTGCTTGACGGGTGCCTTACCTTCCTGCAGTTCTTGTTCTCCACGAGGGCTCCACTGTTCCCTGGAAAGCAGGTACACTCACACTGCACCACTGTTCAAAGCTCTTCAACGTTTCTTTGTGATTGAAACGAATATCACCAAAGCACAGAGTGATGTTTTATCACTTTAAGTAGTTCACAGAAGAACACTTAATAGTTATCTTTTATTTTTTTAATGGCCATCCTTACAAGCCGTTGAATAGATGGCACATTAACCTCATGAATTCACAGATATTACTTAAGATTAAAAAAAATTTAAAAACCTATAAATCTATCTGGAAACATAGAAAAAAAAACCCAACCCAAACCATAACAATGAATTTATCCTCAAGTGAGTTTGGACTGTACTGTTCTAAAGAACAAACCCCAGTGCTATAGTTTCAATGTCAGAGTCTTGGCTTACCTGCCTCCCTGGCAGAACAGCTACCAGGTTTGGTTTTTTTTTTTTTTTTTTCCCACTTCATGTCTTAGTGAATTCAATCTACTTGCAGCTCTTTCCCTCATTATGCCATGCTCGCCTGTTTTAGTCCACCTACTCTCTGGGCCCGGAATGTCGTTGGTTTGACCTTTTACCCTACTATCTATTACCTGACCAGCTTCACGCATCATTAGGATTCAGGTCAAGTTACCAACTCCATGAGATCTTCTTTTTGTTTCCTCTGCCTGAGTCTTGGCTCGGTCCTTCTTTGCTTTTGTTTCCTTACAATCTTTGTTGTCATATATGCTTCTCCAAGAGGATCATTTCTAACATTAGGGTCAACATGATCTTTCAACTAATAGCCCCACTTCTCATCGTAAGGCATGAATGGACGCTCAGTTAAAAAACAATATTTACTAAGATATTGAGAGTAATTAGTTGTGAGATTTTCCCCACAGTGCTTCCTTGTATGATGTATATTGCATCTGTTCATTTCTTTCATTTGACGGTTGAAAGTTCAGGCACATAGAACTGGTTTGTTCAAGAGATAAATGAAAAGGTCCTAGCGATACTTCATGCTAGGGTTTGTTGGTAGACCTGATATTAATCTTGATTGCTACCTTGATGGGATCTAGAATCACCATGGGCATGAATCTCAAGGCATGCTTGTGAGGGATTATCTAAACTGTGTTAATCGAGGTGGGGAAGAACACGCTAAATGTAGGCATTATCTGGAGCCAAGAGCTGAATGAAAAGGAGAAAGACATTTAAGTACCAGCATTCATTGCTCTTTGCTTCCTGACTCTGGTTGCAATGTGATCAGCCACCCCTTGTTCCTGCTTCTGTAGCTTCCCTGCTACGATAGAACGTATCCCCTGGAACCGTAAGCCAATATTAACTCTTCTGTCTTAAGCTGCTATTATCAGAAATTTTGTCTCAGCAACACTAATAAGTAGCTAATACAATGGGGAAGAAAAATTAATCAAGAATGGAATGAAGAAAGTAACAGTTGAATTTGTAGATGTCAAATGCGGTCTCTCTCCAGAGACTGTACAGTAATCCACAGTCCACAAATCGAAAGAGTAGGAATGGGAGTGAAAGGTTAATTCTCATTCTCTCTCTCTCTCTCTCTCTCTCTCTCTCTCTCTCTCTCTCTCTCTCTCTCTCTCTCTCTCTCTCTCTGTGTATGTGTGTGTGTGTGTGCATGCATGTACACACGCTCACACATGCTGAGTCCTGGAAACTTGCAGATCTTGGGTATTCTGTTTTTTAATCTTTTTCTTGGAAAGTTGAGTCAATGACAATTAATGTATACCCAGGGATGCCCAGAAGGGGACAGAGAGTAAATGGCTGGTTGGAAATGATTCAATACTCAACTAACTTTGAACAAAGAAAGGATGCTAAGAACCAGACACCCTGATGTAAAACTGCCTACTACACAGACTGTAACACCATGGAGTTAGACATACACAAGTAGTCACCCTTCACAGACGCCATCGTGGCGTTATTCAGGCCATACCTACCCAGTGACAAATGGCTGCAGTTAAAGAAGGAGCCTGCTGCCCTATTTCACAGAGCCAATGCAGGGGTTACAGCTTTGTGAGACATAACAGACAAGGGTCCATGAAAAGGACTCCACTTTCAGAACACTTAGTACCTGAGAGATCACGTGAAAAGCCAGCAAGAAACAGTCCTGGGAAGACAGCAGAGTAACAAACATGTGTAAAGCGTGTCTTTCTCCACTTAGAAAACAATCTCGCTGGTCAAATCTGTCTGGCATACCTATTTTTGGAACTCAGGAGTTGACTGATGGCTTGAAACCTCTTGAGGAAGACTTGGACAGCACGTTGCCTAACACCCAAGCAATTTGAATTCTTAGCACAATGTCAACCACCCATTCCCCACTCTTAGTATGGGGTAGTCACCTGTGCACTTGCTCCTGGGGCAGCTACTCATAGCTTGAGGGAGCCAGCATGCATGCAAGGAGGACTCTGTCCTCTAAAGATTGGCAATTTATGCTCTGGTCTCTGGTTGGTATCTAGGATCAGGCAGAGGCAACTGTAAATATTGTTGCAACAATTGTACCCCCCCCCACACACCCCCACTCTAAAGTAGCTGCATATACAGATGAAGTTAGAATGTCTTGTCATATATGCTGAGGAGATGTTTCTAAAGTATCAGCAGTAAACCAGAAAACAACAGAAGAAACAGACCAACAACCAGAGCACTGGGCAAACCCCAGGAGAGTGCAAGAGAGATCACATAGTGTATTAGTTACTTTCCTTCTCTTTGTGGCAAAGTTGCCTGGCAGCGGCATTGTAAGGGAAGAGGGTTTAGGAGACTGTGGTTGGTAATGGGGGGTAAGGGATGGCAACACGCTTGGCTCCATCATTGTTGGTGGGGGCATAAAGTGGCCGGGCACAAAGTGGTGGTAGACCAAGAAGTAGAGATTAGGTCAGAAACAGGACTGAGCTATATAACCTTCAAAGGCCAACCCAGGGAGTCACTTCCATCAGCTAGGGCCTATATAATACTATATACTATAATCCACCTCGAAGAACGCTGCCATCTCGGGTCACATACATATTCAAACACATGTGCCTATGAAGGACATTAACATTTAAACCTTAACATATACATACCACAATGTTGGATGGAAATACCTAGATCTCAACAATAAAAATAAGAAAAATCACAAGCCATACTGAAAAACAAACACACAGGAAACATAAATAAGATGCCTGATTTAAAGAAAAAAACAAAACAAAAACCACTAGAAACTATTCCTATATGAAATCCAAAGATAGTTTTAGTAGGAAGAGAGTTCAGTATTATTAAAGATCAAAGAACTAAAGGAACAAGTGTAAAAAGTATAGAAAATGCAATATGAACAAAATAGGAATATCGTTAAAGACATAAAACCTTAAAGGGATGAAAAAGGAAATTCTGCAATCAAAAATACACTTTTATGAAAGGTTCCCTGGAGGAATTCAAAGGCAGGAGGCAAAAAACATTAACCTCAAAGACTAGACACAGACCAGGGTCAGGAAGAAAGAGAGAGCAACGTTCTGAAGGAATTGTGAGGTTTCCTAAATCGGGGTCTCATTGGGAAAGGAAGGGTAAAGGAAAAAAGCAGTAATTTCAAACTACTCTGCCACAGAAAGGATTCTAACAGATTAACATAAAGGACATTAGGCCATAACTTGAAATTGTATGAGGAAATTTAAAAATCCAGTGAAAGTAAACACACGAGCAGTCATAAATGCCTTAATCATTGTAACTTTGGGTTGCAGTTCATAGTTTCCTACATATTTTAAGAGTCATGGGGAAGGCCACAAATTCAGGAGTTCTGGACAGCACCATGGTGGGCTTTATAAACAACAGCAACAGGACACAACCTGGGGTGGAGAGAGAACAGGGGGCAGACCTGGAAGAAAGAGTTGGGAAAGGCTGTGAACATGACCAAAATGTATTGTAGGGAATTCTCAAAGCGGGGGCAGAGAATGCAGAGAGACTTGTTTTGAAACAACAGCAACAGAAAGAGGTGGGTATAAAGTTAGTAGACATGTAAAGTGTTTTACCTGTCACACAAAGTCAAACTAGTGAGAATTCAACCTTGTCCTAACCTCAGTGCGCTAAATGCAACACTCCATGACTAACTCAAAATCTCCAGTCAGCCCTGTGACTGGGTCAACTCTCAGGATATTATCTCCTGACCCCCCAACTTCAGCAGGTGAGGAATATGAAGTCTGATAGTTGTGTACTTACGTGATTTTCACTTTCTTATGAATGGGTGTGTGGGGATGTAACCACATTGAAGTCAAGGCATATTCATGATTATTTAAAATAAAGATGGAATAAACTCTCCAAAAACGAGGTTGTCGGGGAATAGGTAAATAAATACATCGCTAGCTCTGTGTAACAATCAGAATGAATGCCACCTAATGTCAACAGAACACATGTCCCTCTCATGGATATAAACATATATTAGGAAAAAACACATGCTAGGCTACAAATTATCTCAGTAATATAAAAAGATGTCACAGAAACTATTCTTCTTGATCAAAACTAGATAAAGTCAGAAATCAGCAACAGAAGGAAAACTAGGAGATTTTCAGTTTGCCTAAAAAATTACAATGGGGAAAAAAAATCAGTGGATCATTGGAAACTTGAAAATGCTTAGAACAGAACAAGTGCAAAATATACCGACAAAAATGTGTGGATCACGCGAAGCAGGGTTAAAGGGGACATACCTTTGATGTGCATGGTGGTGCACACTTTGAATCCTAGCACTTTGGAGGCAGAGGCAGATGGAGCTCTGTGAGTTCGAGGCCAGCCTGGTCTACAAAGTGAGTTCCAGGACAGTCAGGGCTACACAAAGAAACCCTATCTCAACAAATAAACAAACAAATGAAAACAACAACAACAAAAAACCAAACCCCTTGCAAATTAAGTAAAAAGAATAATTATCTAAACCTAAGGCCACATTAATGAAGGAAATAGCCATGATTATTGGGGCTAGGCAGATGGCTCAGGGGGTAAAGGCACTCGCCACGTAGCCTGATACCCAGCGTTTGATCCCTGGCACACACGCAGTGGAAGGCCACCTGACTTCAAACCATTGTCTTTTGACCTCCACGTGCACACTGTGACATATTCAAGTAGTTGCTTCATGCCCATCCATGTGCATGTATGTATAAATCAACCAATCATTCATATATTTTTTAAAAACTTTATTTCACATGTATGGGCATTTTGTCTGCATATATGTTCCTGTATCACGTGTGTGTCTGGTGCCCGAGGAGGCCTAAATAGGGCAGTGAATCCCTTGGGACTGGAGTTACGGATGGTTGTGAACTGCAAGGTGAGAGCTGGGACCAGAACTTGGGTCCCTCTTAAAGAGCAGCCAATGCTCTTTTTTTTTTTTTCAGCAACAAAATATTTTATTACCCAAGCAACAGCCTCAATGATTATTTCACTAGCCATTATTCTAAATTACAAACAACTAGGCATATGAACTTTTCAATAACAAATTAATAATATTATTCTTACTATAACTTTTATCTCACTGATAATTAAACTAGGATTAGGTCCATTCCACTTGTGACTCCCACAAGTAACCCAATGAATTCCTCTCCACACAGGCCTAATACTTTTCACATGACAAAAAAATTGCTCCCCCATCTCTTCTATTTAAAATCCACGAACTCCTGGATATTAGCAGCCAATGCTCTTAACTGCTAATCCCTCACTCTATGCCCAGGTAAATGTATCTTCAAAAAGAACGATTAGAGCAAAGAAAAACCAAAAATGCAACAGAAAAATCAATGAAACCAAAAGATAGTTCATTAAAAAAAAGATCAGGAAAACAGAGACTGGGAGCAGAAGAGGGAAGATTCAAACCGCTAAAATCAGAAATAAATTGGAGCTATATTATGGATGCCACAGAAATGTAAAAAAGTATTTTAAAGAAAATATGTTAACACAGGCTTTCATGTTTTCCCAAATCAATGAACGTTTATATGTTCATATATATATCATATATATTATAGATAACACATATATCCATATATACAAATATATACAAAGTTTATCAAGATAAAAACAGTTCTGGATAAAGCTGGCTTAGCAAAGCTATGTGAGCAAGCCAGTAAGCAGCACCCCTCCATGATCTGTGCATCAGCTCCTGCCTCCAGGATCCTGCCCTGTTTCAGTTCTTTTCCTGACTTCCTTCAGTGATGATCAGTGTTGTGGAAGTGTAAGCCAAATAAACTCTTTCCCTCCTTTCCCTCCTAAAAAAAAAAACAGTTCTGGAAATGGATGTTGGTGATGGCCATGTAGCACCAGGAATAATGCTCCTGAGCGGTGTAGTATTCATATCAGAAGTGACTTGTATGGTAATCTCGTGTTAACTGTATCCCCCAGGCCCCTTACAGGCATGCATGAAGGGGACGTAGTGGTTTAGGACAACACAGAGTACGGTGTCTGAAAAATTTCCCAGATTAAAAAATAAACATAAATCAAACTTTGCGTTAAATTTATAGTGACAGACCACATGAAACAAAAGGCACAGGCCCGTGTGTGTGTAAGGACCAGGGATGGTTAGGAGGTAGAAGTCAGAGTGTGGTCTAAGGCTTTTAACTGGAGTCTCTGTGAGAAGGAGTGGCCAAAGAAGTAGAGACATTCTGGGAAAGCTCTGTACTGGGTGGTTTAAAGAGTCCTAACAGGCTCTGGCCTACAGGGACGGTCCCCTCTTGTTCTGTACATGAGGACAGTGGCAATGCTGATGTGTAGTGTGAGGGTTTGATACTTAATATGATCAGGGGTGTGGACTCTGGCCTCCTTGGTTTGCATGTTCAAGGGTGATTGTTCACATAACTCTAGGAATTCTCTCTGGGAAGGCATGTGTCTCCCTAGTCAAAGCTAATTGCCAGCTTATCCTGATATAGAAAGTAAGGAAATATAATCAATTAAGGTCAAGCCTAGTTGGTACATACTTAAGCGTACAGCGTTGAGTACGTATGGACACAAAACAGATCTCGCCTCCCACCCATGTCCTCAGTGGCCTCTGGAAGCCACAAGGAAAATAGGACCTTATGGTGGTTGAGCAAAGATGTCTGTAGGATCCACAACTAGGTTTGTTTTTCCCAAATCTGTCTGTAAGGTCAAAGGCCACAGGAGCAAAGATAATAATTAGTCTTGACTAAAACTCTGGCACCAAAACTTGAAGGTGAAGTAATTTTCTTTGCTTCATTAAGTGGGAGAAAATTTGAACACGAGATATATTTTGGTAGTAGGATTACAATGATGAATAAGTAGACTGAATTTAGATGTCTTTCTTTTCAACATCATTCATCTGAGAGACTTTATGTAAAGCACTGTTTGAAGGCGCCATGTGGAGCTTTAATAACTCTTTACAGATGCTCACACACATCTGGGATGTTACCATCATCCCACACAGCATCGTGCAGGGCTGTCACTGACCCCAACAGCATCTCAGGATCACCTTTCTTATGAAGATTAATAGTCTGGTACATATTTTTAGCTACTGATAGTTTCTATGTTAAGTATTATCAACGAACATGATGTCTTGTCCCAGACATTTATTCTATATAATGTAGGCATAAGGTTATTGTGTAATTCAAGTGCAGATTTCTATAACCCCCTCATCTATATCTGGTTGCAAGCTTTGTTCTGAGAATCCTCCGTCTCCATGTTATATAAACACTTCCCCCAAAATTGTCCTCTAGTATGCCAATAAAATAGCTAAGAGCCAATCAATGAGCAGGGGAAAGAATAGGGATGGACTTCCTGCCAGACAGAGGAGGAAGTGTTAGAAGAGGAAGTATAGGATTTAGCCATGGAAGAGGTCCAAGAGGCAGTAGGTGGGGAGCTGGAGCAGACAAAGCTACAGAGTACAAGTGTCTCTGGGATGTATGCTGGGAGGAAGCCAAATTAGCATAGAGGGTTAAGAATAGAGTAATAACTGCTCAGTTATTGTGTTGTGAAGATTACTATTAAACAAATATAAAAGAGTCTCAATTATTTGTGTATTAGCCAGGTTAAGAGAGAAGCTGAGAAACAATCAGAACTTTATAAAAAAACAACATTAACAATATAATTCTTTCCACAATAGCTTCAAGTATTAATGTCATTACAACATGAACTTGAAATACAGGATATTGCTCCTTCAAGCAAACCCAGGTGCAGAGCAAGACTCCGCAGGTACAGTTTCTGGGAGATAGCACCGTGAGAACCATTCCCCTTGTCTGAATAGCTGTGAGGTTCAGCGTCCACTTTTTTAGAGCCCCCAGTGTGCCCAAATGCTACAGACACTACCATTTTAAAAAAGGGAAGATGGGAAGCAAACAGTAGTTTCTAGGCTATAGAAATTCTGAAATCTAGCAGGATGCTGGGTTACCCCATTTTTTTTTCCGTTTAAACTGTAGATCAGCCCTGCTGATCTGTTGCTCACTGAGGTTGCTCACTGTTTCTTTTGGTTCCTGAAGGCATAGAAAGAAGCCTCCGGAATTGCAAATAAATAAATAAATATATATATAAACAAACAAACAAAACAAAAAGTTACATTTAAACCATTCAGTTGTGGGATTTTTATTGTATAAGCCCTAGAAAATGAATATGCCATTATTAAAATGAGTTCTAGTCCCCAGCTTCTTGATTTTTCTTCTCAGTGATCTTTCATTTTACATAAGGAAAATTTCTATGCATTATTTCTATCCAAAAGTCTTAGAGAGTACAGAGGACATTTTATATGCCGTACTCTCTCTGGCCCTTTTAGTACAACTCAAGCATGCTTCCATCAGAATCATTTTCTCAGAAAGGCTGTGGGGTTTGTGTGCATTAATTCAGAACCTATCGTTAGGTAATTGTCCTAGCTACAGACCTCTTCAAGATGAGCCCTTTCTAGCCAGAGTTCCCTGGGAGACTGTCGGGCAACTCTGGGTGGTACTGTTAAGCATTTGAACAGTTCGATCCCTCAGTTGGAGAAGCTCCAGGCGTGGCCTTAAGGTCCTGGGTCTTCTCTTATGTCTGAAACTTCTCATGATGCTCTCCCTGTCTTATCATGGTACCATACACTGGGTCATCTCTTCCTGATAGCTCTCTGGATGAGTTCTGTCTAGAAGCCATTTTTCAAAGATTTGATTAATTTGGCACCTGGATAAGATTAAACAAGTAAGTTGGATTAAACAAGTGGATATAAATATATATCCACCCCACAACTGTTGGTATTTAACAGTCCGCAGTTAAACTTTCATGTTTAGGTGTACTACTTTTATCCCTTTTAAGCAACAAGTGCCACAGTGCCTGTCGTATCAACAGTCAACTCTCTGAAGCCTTCACACAGGTTTGCTTTACTTTCCCCAAGTTCATCAACAGTTTATTCATGGGCTCCAGGATTCCACTAACAACTGTCTATATATATATATATATTTGATTATTCAAGACACACTTTCTCTCTGTAGCCTTGGCTGTCCTGGACTTGCCTTGTAGACTAAACTGGCCTTGAACTCACAGAGATATCTGCCTGTCTCTGCCTCCCCAAGTGCTGGGACTACAGGTGTGTGCCACCGGCTAACACTTGTCTTTTTAAACTTCTATCCAACATTCTCTTTGAGGCTCAACTGAGTGTCACCAACACTTTCCCCAATACTCTCAAAGCTACTTGGTTCAAAAGTAAGTGTGATGTGTGTTCTAAGACCCTGAAATGGCACTGCCATTTTTCCAGCCACTCAAATTTGTGGCTACTAAAATTGGTTGCTGTTTAGAAGGGTAATGCAAAGGCACAGGACTCAGAGGCTTACGCCATGTCTTATGACCGATGCCTCAAGAGCTGAGAGAAAATAAAGTTAAGGACTATGAGCTACTTACTCCTCATATTGTTATGAATGCCCTGGCAAACTTATATACAGTCTTTAAAATGAGAAAAGGAAAAAAAAAACCCTACTTCTGACAATTGAATCAGACATTTATAAAGCATCATACAGCAGGTAGCTGCCTACAGGAACAAGATGAAAACATCATCCCCTTGGCAGTAAGACTGTATATGTCAGCAATTAGAGGTGTAAGATAAGAGTCAACAACCAATGAGAACTCTTTAATAGCTTCGTAATGCTTACTTCCCTGAGTGAACCATGTCATCTCTTTATAGCTCCCTAATAGTTTGTCAGGTAACCCTTGTGACTCCTTTTCAGTTATTTCTAACCAGTGGCTATATTTCTCTTCCTCTTTTCCCTTTCTCATGAAAACCTTCTTTATTTGGTAACTGATTCCAAGCCAGTTCTGAACGAGGTGTCAGGAAGTATTGAAGCATAAGAGAGAACTGTAAATTTGAAGTGATTGTGGGGCTCAAGGACAGCTTAGTTGTAGCGTACGTCCTTCACATGGAGGAGGCCCTGGGTTCAGGTCACAGAGCTGAAGAGAAAAAGGAGCTTGTGGAGCTTGTTGGTCTCTGGGTTGTGTGTCATGAACACTCCCCGCTCTGCCCTTACCCCACTTATGCCTGCAGACAGGCAGTTCTTAGTAAATGACAGTATCAAGATTTGAGTCTGCCCACTTCTCATGATCGCCTATTAAAAGGAAGAGTTTTGTTGCTTTAATCATGTTTAGAATTTAATGAAAGAGAAAAAATGGCCTATGGGTTCAGAGGGTTAAGTATCTACAATGGCAGAGATGGCATGGCAACAAGAGCAGGGGATGGACAGACTACGTCTTAATGGCATACAGGAACCACTGACCTCGATGTAAAGCAAGGCTATAAACCTCTAAATCTCTCCCTCCTTGGCAGATTTCCTCCAGCAAGACCCGACATCCTACAAGTTTCATAATCTCCCCCAAACTGAGCCACCAACTGAGGACTGAGTTATCAAGTAGGTGAGCTTGCAGGGGACAATTTTCATTCAAACCACATGCAACATGGCAAGGAATAATCCTATTGACTCCTTCCGATTTTTACCTTTTGAAAGGATGTTTAGAAAACAACACCATTTCATGGAGAGAGAGAGAACAGAACATAAATTAGACGTGGCTATATATTAACAGGTTACGGGCTAGAAGCCAAAAGATGTGCTTATGAATTAGCAGAGTTCTTCCTTTATTTTCAAAATCATCTAAATACAGAAGTTCCTTAAATGTCCAGCTTCACTCAAAACCTTAGGACATGGATGTCAACCATACCCCAGGCAAACAGGATCTGGTTCAAGATGCTAAGTGATTCATTCTCCGGGCCATGTGGGAACTCAGACAGATAGAAAAGTAGATTATGGATCTCCGTATGATTGAATGTGCATTTTATTAGGTGCAACAGACCACAGTAAAATTTCACCCTCGAGACGGTTACTGAAAGGGTCTCATCTCATAGCCTGAACAATGGATACTTGTCCTTTCTACTCAAGATATAATTCTGGCAATTCTTTGTGCTTGTTCTCAGCACATTTACTTGATTCACAAACAAAGCAATCAAAGTGAGAGTAATCAATAGGAGTAATTCTACCTTCTGTGACATAGAAGATAAAAGTACTCAGTGAGGATGCCAGAATTCAAGTTGTCCATAAAAGATGTGTTTCTTCCCAAGGAGAGTGTTGTGCGTGGTGGTGGGGGAAGGTGGCCTACCCAGCAAATGCATTTCCCTGTTGTTACTGCATTCAGTGGGATCCCGGAACCGAGATCCAGCACAGAGGATCTTTGCACGGCTGATGAGCCCTCCTTCCAGGCCTACCCAAGGTTGTTTCTCAGCCACTCCTGTATTTTCCCCACCAGTGGCTGAATAGCAACACCTTGGCTGACACTGCACGTCACAGTGTCCAGATGAACTCCCGTGACTCTGTTGAGCCACTAAAATGTTGAGTGTGTTTGCTTCTGTAGCAAATATTTATAGTAACAAGTATACAAGGCTGGGGAGTAGTTCAGCCGGTAAAGTGCTTGCTGTGAAAGCATCAGGATCTCAATTTGGTCCACAGCATCTATGTAAATATATGAGGTGTGATGGTGCAAAAGACTAATTGGTAAGCCCCAGGTCCTAGTGAGAGGCCCTGGCTCAACAGGAACAGTGGATAGATCCTGAGGCATGCTATCTGAGGATGACTTCTGGCTTACACACACATATACATGCCTGCACACTCATTTGCACCCCCACATTTGGACAGACACTATATCCTGTTGTGATAAAATATTGTAACCATAGCAACTTAAGGAGAAAGGGTTACTTTGGTTCACACAAGTCAAAGAAGGAGAGCTGGCATCCACGACATCCACAGTCAGGAAGACAAGGGCAATGAGTGCTTGTGCTCTGCTCGCTTTCTACTGTTTCTGTGTCCTAGAATTCCAGCCCAGGGAGTGGTGCCTCCCATAGTGGGCGGGCCTTCCCATTTCAATGAACCAAATCAAGATGGCCCAATACATCCATACACAGGCATGCCGACAGTCTCATCTCTTAGGTGAGTGTAGTGGTCCTCCAGTTAACAATTAAAATGGACCCTTACACACACACACACACACACACACAGAGAGAGAGAGAGAGAGAGAGAGAGAGAGAGAGAGAGAGAGAGAGAGAGAGAGAGAGAGGCAAACAGACAGACAGACAGAAAAAGAAGAGATAGAGACAGAATTGGAAAGAATTAAGTGCTCTAAGTGTACCCTGTGTTCGCATATCTTATGCTAATATCTAACAACCTAGCTGACATATTGATTAAAGAAACATACATTAAAGTAATAAATAGAGAAAGGGAAGTATTTTAAGCATGAATAAGGCATAAGCCCGCTGGAAAGAAAGAAAGTAGAAAGTCTTTCTTTGCCATAGCTAATACAATTCTCTAAATATTAAATGTCTGTACATCACTAGCCTTTCTTCTGCTTTATATTGCTTTACATTAATCTAATTTAGAGCTCCTGGAGCATACACAGCACACTGTATTCTGTACTGGTCTTATTTGACAGACTATGAGCCTCCTGATGACAGAGGCCATGGTCCTTATATTCTTGTTTTCAGTAACCAATATGGTGCCTGGACTAGTGCAGGCCATGAATAGCTACATGCTAACAGACCTGGTCACTATGTGACTATTTGATAGCCACAGTCAAGAAATAGTCTCGACGCTCTTATGAAAAAGAAAAGTTAAACAAGTTTTACGATGTGAAAAAAAAAAAAAGGCAACTGAGAAGTCATCCTCACAAAGTATACAGTTCAGTGATTTCCAGTGGAGAATTGTAAAACCATTCATGTAATCTAATTTTAGAACTTTTCCACCAGCTAATAAAGAAACCTTGCACCAATCATGCCTCACTTAACGTCTTCCCATTTACAGTCCTGGGAGACTGTTAATTCGGCTTCCGTCTGTATGTAGATCTGCCTCATTTGGATACTTCATGTAAATTAACTCATATAATCCAGGGAGTTTTTAAAATAAGAACTTTATCTTTTAGCAAATGCTGGTTAACTTTTAAAAATACAGTGAGACATTATAAAATGTGATCTTAACTGTGTGCAAATCATAATACATTTGGAACCCTTCTCTCTCTCTCTCTCTCTCTCTCTCTCTCTGTGTGTGTGTGTGTGTGTGTGTGTGTGTGTGTGTGATGCTTAATGACTGTCAACTGTCAACTTGAAGATTAATAACATAAGTACAAGGTGGGGCTTTGCATGACCGTTTGGCTTAGAAATAGCAGTTACAGGAGCAAGCCCATCTCCCACACATTCCTACTGGTTTGAGTTCTCTGCAGATCTCCAACAGTTTAGACCATAATTCTCCATCAAAAGAGCCTCGCTTTCTCTCACCTTCTGAATGGAGGGGACCCTACAAACACAGAGCAAGGTGGGGCCACAAAGGCAGATATCTGGCCCCATGAATAAAGGGCAAGAGCCGTTTGCTATTTACTTGCATTGTACAGAGAAATGAACAAGAAACCAAATTACAAATAACATGCTGATCTATTGGAGGAGTGGGCTGTGCCTGTTCGTGGCAGTTAGTGTTGAGGTAGGGCATGTTGCCTGATCCATTCCAAAAAAATCTAACTGAAAAGAAAAGAAAAACTGAATGTTATGTACTCCAGAGGAATGGATGTGCCTTTACTTCCAAATTTTCAAATTATAACAGGAAATTCTGAGACATGACAGGAGGAGGGTTGATTGCCAGTCAGTTGTGTGGCTCACACGGGTTGGGTCTAACTCAACTGGCTGAGTGAAGGGACACTAAGACCTCAGACCTGAACATTCGCTCTGGCTCATCTTAAAAGGCAAAAACAAAAAACAAATAAACAAACAAACAAAACAAAAACACTCTTGTCAGTTGGTGAGTAATTCCAACTAAATCAGAAGACACCCGCGTACTTTCATCACTTTCTGTGATGCAGAAACCTGTAACTAGTATATTGATGCTCATGGTGCTGAAAAAAGAAAAGCCACCTTGAGAAGCAGGGACTATCTCACCAGAAAGCAACTTCATTGACAGAGAAGCTAGGAGGTAGAACAGCTTTGGACATGGGCTGTCACAGCTTAAAGCAACTGTTTATTGAGAAACTGCTAATTAAATTAAGACATGAAAATGTTGACACTCAAGTCCATTTGCGAGAATAAAAAGTAATGTTTTAGTATGGTTCAATGTAATTAATACGTGGTAAACACTGTTGTGCTGGGCACTCAGCAAGAACTAAATCAACCCCTCGCTCTCGCAAAGTTCATGATGTAGTGGCAAGAGAGAACGAAGGCAAGTCAGGTGGACAGTGTTCATCCACGAAAGGTGCAATTTAGAAAGACACAGAAGGTCAGGGGATAAGTGTGCCGTGAGGTAGGTGCTTTGCGACATGTAAGGTTGAGACACCTAGTAGGCATTTAATAGGAGGCAAAATTGCAGAGGTCCTTATTATCAGACACAGAGGACAGTAAAGAACTAAGATCAGAGTACTCTGTTGCTTGGAAGGTATGGTGGTTTAAAAGAAAATGGCTAAGATCAAAAACTCAAGTGACACCACATGCTGGCGAGGATGTGGGGAGAGAGGAACACTCCTTCATTGCTGGTGGGAATGCAAACTAGTACAGCCACTTTGGAAATCTATCTGGTGCTATCTCAGAAAAATGGGAATAGGGCTTCCTCAAGACCCAGCTATCCCACTCCTTGGAATATACCCAGAAGATGCTCCAGCACACAACAAGAAAATTTGCTCAACCATGTTCATAGCAGCCTTATTCATAATAGCCAGAACATGGAAACAGCCTAAGTGTCCCTCAGTAGAAGAGTGGATAAAGAAACTGTGGTACATATACACTATGGAATACTACTCAGCTATTAAAAACAAGGAATTCCCGAAATTTGTGGATAAATGGATTGAGCTAGAAATGATCATAATGAGTGAGTTAACCCAGAAGCAGAAAGAATTAAATGGTATATACTCACTTATATCTGCATACTAGCCCAAGGGGCATGTCCCACGAAAGCCTTCACTTACCAGGAAACTGGGACAGAGGGGAAGGCATCCTATTGGGACTCTAAATGAGAGACGCATGGGAGAATAGCAAAATAAAAGGATACAGAGGGTCCTAGAAATCTACAAGTAGAACAATATGATAGGCAGATTTGGGCCCAGGGGTCCCGCTCAAGCTAAGGCACCAGCCAAGGACAATACAGGAGGTAAACTTTAAACCCCTACCCAGATCTAGCCAATGGTCAGAATATTCTCCACAGTTGAGTGGAGAGTGTGATACGACTTTCTCACGTACTCTGGTGCCTCACATTTGACCATGTCCCCTGGAGGGGGAGACCTGGTGGCACTCAGAGGAAGGACAGCAAGTAGCCAAGAAGAGACTTGATACCCTATGAGAATATACAGGGGGACGTAATCCCCCTCAGGAACAGTCATAGGGGAGGGGAATAATGGGAAAATGGGGGTGGGGGGGGAGAAATGGGAGGATACAAGGGATGGGATAAACATTGAGATGTAACAAGAATAAATTAATAAAAAAAATAAATAAAATAAAAAAAAAAAAAGAAAAGAAAATGCCTCCCCCCCCGGCCCCGCCCAGTAGGGCCATGGGAAGTGATGCTACTAGGAGGCCTTGTTGGACTAGGTTGGGCTTTGAGGTTTCATATACTCAGGCCAGGCCCAGTGTCATTCTCTCTTCCCTGCTGGCTGCTGATTCAGATGTACAACTCTCAGCTACCTCTCTAGCACCATGTCAGCCTAGGTACCACCACGTTTCCTGTCACGATGATAATGAACTAAACTTCTGAACTTTGAGCTGGACCCAACTAAATCTTTTCCTTCAGAAGAGTTGCCATGGTCATGGTGTCTGTTCACAGCAGTAGAAACCCTAAGCAAGTCAGAGGTAGAGATTGACAGGGGGACTGGTGAGGTTGCTGGAGACCCAGGTGGTATCAATCCTTCTGTAACGTTTCCAAGATCCAGTCCCCACAATGGAAAACACAGAGCATCCCTTCAAGGCTGGTCAACAACGTGGAATTAGGAAAGATAGAGAAGACCTGCAATGTCCTGCAGTAAATGCTACCCCTGACCTCTGGAGAAATGCCATGTGGGTGCCACGCTCCTTGTGCTTTCCTGCATTTATTTTCCTGCCTCCGGTTTTCAATACTGTTGAGAATGGCAGAACCTTACAATTTATCCGTTATTAGTCAAATGTCTCAGTCACAGACCTCACTGTTGTCACCTTGCTCTATGCCTGCTTTCTTGGTTTTGTTAGTGAGCGGGGGGGGGGGGGGTGCTACAGGAGGGAGTTATCTCTGACATAGGACTGAAGAGATGGAAGAGAGATGGGTTCCCATGAAGCATCACGGCAGTATCACCACAACAGTAACTGCTAGTCATAGTATACCTTCAAGGTATCCTTTTTCAATGCTATGGAAGGAAGAACTTGATTAAACATAGGTGTTAAAGGAGACACTTCCTGCCAGCTGCTAAAACCTACCTGTTGTAGCCAGATACCTTTACTTATCCAAGGCTGCCTGTGTTTGGAGAAAGTCTATGCGTTCTTTGATGTAAATTTGGGTTCTTTTTGCTCTAGGAGAAAAGAAGTCTCCTTAGGAAGACTAGAGAAACATTTCCCTACTTGGCTGCAAGCTTTTGTGTTTTTGTTTTTTATTTCTGTACTTATAACAAATGCCACCACATGCTTATTGGAGTAATGAATGGGGAAGTTAAATAAATGAATGAACATCATCTGCATTGAGGGGTGAGTCAGAATCCTCCTAAATAATTCTAAGAAAGCCCTGGCTTGCCTAGGAGTATAAAAAAGCACCATGAAGTATAGGGTATGACTTCATGAAGAAGAGAAAAACCTGAGAGTCTAGTCTCTATGTAGGCTTGGGAGATGCAGAGACCTCCTGCCATGGCCACTTGGGCTTTAATTATGCTAGAATCCCTGGATGAACTGGGTGTCTGTGAAGAAAGAAGCAAGACTTCAGTGGTTTAACTTAGTGATGCTATGGTGAATGCTCAAAGACACAAAGCCAGAACAGTAGGCTGCTGGTAAGTCAGGCAGTGAATCTATTCTCATCGATTGAGGCCTGGGTTATAACAGTGTTTTGCAGTGAATACTCGAATCCACCAGCCACTAAAAATGAAAATAAACACAGAAAGCTTTGCCTTTAGTACGATTGTATTCTCATAAGTCTTTTCTCTCCGTTTTCAAATCCAGCTCCCTTCGTCCAAGCCATCCTATTTTCATGACAAGGATGTTGCTGATGCTCTTAGCCAATCTCCTGTTGTCTATGTTGCTCTTCCATGCACTGGCTGAACTGATGCGTCCGCAGTGTAAGTCAGATCAGCAAACTACTGAAAATCTTCCCCTGGCTGCTCCCTGTTGTACCCAAAAGAAAGGCCAAACCCTCCCTTGTGCTCTTTGAGAGCCTGTACAATCCGAGCCCTATCCACATCTCTGACTTCAAGTTAGATTGTTCAGTAAAGGCGTTTTAAGATTTATTCATTTTGTTGTTTAGGTCCATAACTCATTCCATTTTGATGCCCAGTAGACGTGCGTATGAATACAGGACGGCCTCTTTAGCCATTTACCTCTTGAACAGTTTGGAGCACGTCTAGTCTAGGACTGCTGAAAATAACTCCGCAGGATATTTGCATACAAGGGTTTGCAAATCACAGACATTCATTTCTCTTCAATAAATACGACTAGAAGCTGCTTAAACATATGTATAGCTTAAGCTTAAAACAACAACAAAACCCTGCCACATAGTATTCTTTTTTTTGAAGAGGTGAAACATGTTGCATTCCCATGAGAAACAGATGAGAGGACTGGCTGCCCCTTGTTCCCACCACTTCCTTGTAAACATTACTTTGAAGTAGGTGTGAACTGAACTAACAGCGACTGGTGTACATTTATCATATGTTTGTTCACCCCCTGCATAACTTTATGTCTTTTGTAGGCAGGTGTCTTGTTCAAAAACATTTTTTAAATTTTTAGTGGAGATGCTTATTTCCTGCTTGTTGGACTAACCTTTATATATTCTGGATCTGGTCACTTATCACATGTGATATTTATTAATATATATACACAGGTTTAGGTTTGTCTTCTCATTTTAAATATGTTAGAAAAGAGATGTTCTGGGTAAAGGGAAAATTCACCCATTGCTGGTAGAACTGCAAATCCATACAGCAACTATGGAAAGCAGGTTCTCCAGGAAGCTGAGAATGTATTTACCTCAAGATCCAGCTATAGAACTCTTGAGCATACAGCCAAAGAAAGGACTCTGTATCCTACAACAGAGACACCTGATCAGCCATGTTCATTGCTGCTTCATTCATAATAGCCAGAAATTGGAAACAGCTTAGATGTCCCTCAACAGATGAATGGATTAAGAAAATGTGCTACATTTATGAAATGGAGTATTATTTGGCTTCCTAAAAAAAATAATGAAATTTATAGATAAATGGATAGAGCTAGAAAAAAAATCATCCAGGGTGAGGTAACCCTGAACCAAAGAGACACATATGGTATGTAATCAATTACATGTAGACGTTAGCTAGTAAGTCTTCGATAAGCATTATATACCTTGTATAATCACAGAAGTTAGGTATAGAGTAGGGGACTGGGGGGGGGGCGGGGAGCAGAGGGAAGGATCTCCTTAGGAAATTGAAATAGAGAGTTATAGATAGAGTTAGAGAGAACTGGAACAGGAAGATCAAATGAGGAGGAGAAGGGATGAGGTAAGTAAGAGAGACTATATGGAGAGAAACAGCTAAACCTAAGAGCTATTTGAGGGGTCTTATACAAAACCAAAAAGAGGAATATATATGTATATATGTATATATGGAAGAAGTCTCTAAATTGGAATCCCCAAATAATAGGAGACAAAGCCTCAATTAGACATCTCTTGCCACCAAATGAAGATTGAATTCTGGGGAATGGGTTACATATAATCAAATTCTTGGCCAAAGGGGCCTTATAGAAACCTCCAACTGATCCAGGCGATCAGTTGTTCTCCACAAACTGATAGTAAGGCCTTATTGCTGAAGAAAACACCCGCACAACTCACTAACGTGGAAAAGTAGAATTGGTACCTGCCTATAGTCTTTACTACCTAATGACCAGTATTTGGAAGATATTCTCCACACCACCAGAAGGGGAAAAAATAAACATCAGCTCACCTTCAAACCCTATGATCTACAATGGTGTCATGCCCATAAGGTACACTGGAGCAATAGTGGCACAAAAGTTGTGGAACAACCAACCAATACATGATTAGAATTAAGGCCTTCTCCATGAGATAAAAACCCATGCCTGGGTGGCCAAGAACCTGAGACTACATAGGTCAGGGACCTGGGAGAAACGGAATACTACTGTTCTGCTAAAAATGTAGCAACAACATTCCACTACCCATAGGTCAGTGTCTTGCTTAGCCATCATCAGAGAAGCGCACCCTGCATTATAAGAGAACAAGCACAGAGACCTACAGCTGTACAGAATGCCAAGAGTAAGAGACCTCAGAACACCCGTTCCTGGATGGAATGTCTCCATGAAATTCCTTCCCCCGGGGCTTCTGGAACTCTATGGAAAAGGAGCCAGAAAGATTGTAAGAGCCAATGGGTATGGAAGACACCAATGAAGCAAGGCCTTCTAGAACGTTCCAGGACTGATGAGCTTATGAACTTACACAGATTGTTGCTTCATGCATGGGACCTGCATGAATCTACGCTAGATGGGGTCCATGGCTGACAGGTGAGGCTGACACAGTCCCCACTCCTAACCTAGAGGCTGTCTTTAACTAAAAACTGCTTGCAAAGGAAACATTAATTTCTTTCCAACAGAGTCTCACTGGATACACAAACTGCACTTAAGAGCAGGGCCCATGCCCAGAAACAGATGGCCTGCATAAAACAAACTCAGTAGTATTTTTGTAGATTTTAAAATCTTACAATGCTTTGTCTGGACATCATAGTTAAGCCTTATAGGGCTTTTGCTTATATATTATGGTTTCTGATTTTGTTTTTTTTTAATTTAATTTTTTTATTAATTTATTCTTGTTACATCTCAATGTTTATCCCATCCCTTGTATCCTCCCATTCTTGCCCCCCCCCATTTTCCCATTATTCCCCTCCCCTATGACTGTTCCTGAGGGGGATTACGTCCCCCTATATATTCTCATAGGGTATCAAGTCTCTTCTTGGCTACTTTCTGTCCTTCCTCTGAGTGCCACCAGGTCTCCCCCTTCAGGGGACATGGTCAAATGTGAGGCACCAGAGTACGTGAGAAAGTCGTATCACACTCTCCACTCAACTGTGGATTTTGTTTTTATGAATTTTCTGTGAGCATCTTTATGTGTTTCTTGTGCGTTTCCTTCATAGTTCATTAGTTTTTAATTTCTTCTTTCTTCTTCTTCTTCTTCTTCTTCTTCTTATTATTATTATTATTATTATTATTATTATTATTATCATTATCATTATTTAGATGCTTATGTGTATTCTAATGATATAAAGAAAGGGTGTGTGGGTTTGGGTGAACGGGCCAGTGAGGAGGAGCTGGGGGAAGGGAAACATAATACATTTTAAAAAAATATACTCGAAAAAATATTTTCAAAAAAGATGTTCTTAGTTTTGATCAAGTCTGAATGTGTCCAATTTTTCTTTGTTGATCATCTTTTCAATGTCATTTCTAATAGATCTTTGTTTAAACCAATACCACAAAGACTTTCTCTTAGAAATGTTATATTATAGTTAAAAGTATTTTCATTTATTTTTATAACCCATTTGAGTTAAATTTCTGTATGGTCTCCTAGTTAGCTCCAGTTATCAACTTGACACAGCCCAGAGATCTCTGTGAGAGTTTCAATTGAGGAAATTGCCTTGCTCAGATTGGCCTATGAACATGCTTTGGAGATATTTTCTTCAATGATATAGCAGAGCCTAGTCTACTGTAGGCAGTGCCATCCCTTGGCAGATGGGCCTGGGCTGTGTAAGACAGACAGTTGAAAGTGGACCTCAGAAAAGGCAGGGAGCAGCGTTCCCTCATTGTTTCTACGTCAGGCTCCTGCCTTGAGTTCCTATACCCTCAAAGATGAAATAAAGCCCTTCTGCCTCTAAGTTGTTACTGGTCAGAGCATTTTATCACAGCAAGAAGAAGCAAGATCGTGGTGTGGGGTATAGATAAATGCTCTTCTTTTAAAACTGGCATAAAATTTCCAATAATAATAATTCTTGAAAATACTTTGCTTTCCTCACTAAAGTGCATCTGTTTGAAATTAATTAACTGCATACATGTGTGCTAATTTCTGAATCCTGTGTTTTATGCCATTGATCGTTATACTGATCTACCTACACTGGTCTACCGTTACACTGATACAAAAGTCTTATCTACAGTGACTTTAGAATAAGTCTTGGAGTCAGTTGCAGTGAGCACAGCAACTCCAACTTTCAAGGTTTTGTTTGTTTTTTTTAAAATTCTGCATCCTTGAAATTTTTACATGGCTTTGTGAACCAGTTTGCTGATTTCTACAAAGGCCTAGTAGAATTCTGACCCCATATCAAAAGTTATTGTCACTGTATTTTTGTTCTTTGTTTATATGGGTCTACCCGAGGCTGAGTCATATCATTTGGATTTCGGTGCAAAGATAACATCCCTGTTTATCTTTCCCTGGCTATACAATTTAAATTATTATTCTTCATTTCCCTATTCCAAAGAGTTTATTGACTTCAAGCATTAATTACCATCTGAAACTAGCCTTGTCCATCTGTTTACAATGTTGCTTATCTGTCTTTCCAAACTGAGAGTATACGCTGTAGTAGACTTCATTTGTCTTACTCTATTTGTATCTAGGAAGCCAAGACATGCCCTTGACAAACACTAAACATTTATCAAATGAATCATTGTTAATTTGGCACACATGTCTCTAAGTAAAGATGGAAGTCGTATGAGGACATAAGATGCTACCCTGAACATGCTAACCTTTTCATAGTAGGACATTTCTCTGTGAAGGCTGTGGGGACCTGATTGGCATTAAGAGCTGCAGTTCTCTGAAAGGTTGCCTGTGGTTTTTGTTGAGCTAGTTAGGGTATTCCAGAAACAAACTTTAAAAGCCACTCAACTAAAACGAATACAGGAACACATCAAGGATATCATTCATCATGACCAAGTAGGCTTCATTCCAGGCATGCAGGGATGGTTTAATATACGGAAATCCATCAAGGTAATCCACCATATAAACAAACTGAAAATAAAAAACCACATGATCATCTCCTTGGATGCAGAGAAAGCATTTGATAAAATTCAACACCCATTCATGTTTAAAGTTTTAGAGAGATCAGGGATACAAGGCACTTTCCTCAACATAATAAAGGCTATATACAGCAAGCCAATAGCCAAAATCAAAGTAAATGGTGAGATACTCAAGGAAATTCCTCTAAAATCGGGAACAAGGCAAGGCTGCCCACTCTCTCCATATCTCTTCAATATAGTACTCGAAGTTCTAGCCAGGGCAATAAGACAACAAAAGGAGATCAAGGGTATCCAAATGGGAAAGGAGGAAGTCAAATTATCCCTCTTTGCAGATGATATGATAGTGTACATAAGTGACCCTCAAAACTCCACCAGAGAACTCCTAAAGCTGATAAACACCTTCAGCAAATTGGCTGGATACAAAATTAACTCAAAAAAGTCTGTAGCCTTCCTATACACAAATGACAAGCTTGCAGAGGAAGAAATTAAGAAAACCACACCCTTCACATTAGCCACAAGCAATATAAAATATCTAGGAGTTACCCTAACTAAGCAAGTGAAGGACTTGTATGAAAAAAATTTCAAAACTCTGAAGAAAGAGATTGAAGATGATCTGAGAAGATGGCATGATCTTCCTTGCTCATGGATCGGGAGAATTAACATAGTAAAAATGGCCATCCTACCAAAAGCAATCTACAGATTCAATGCAATCCCTATCAAAATACCTACACAATTTTTTAAAGACATTGAAAGTTCAATTCTGAACTTCATATGGAAAAACAAAAAACCCAGAATAGCTAAAACAATCTTGTACAATAAAAGGTGCTCCGGAGGAATCTCCATACCTGATCTCAAACTGTACTATAAAGCAATAGTAATTAAAACAGCATGGTACTGGCACAGCAACAGGCTGGTTGATCAGTGGAATCGAATCGAAGACCCAGATATGAATCCACACACATATGGTCACTTGATTTTTGACAAAGAAGCCAAATCCATTCAATGGAAAAAGGATAGCATCTTCAACAAATGGTGCTGGTCTAACTGGAGGTCTATGTGTAAAAAAATGCAACTGGACCCATATTTGTCACCTTGCACAAAACTCAAATCCAAGTGGATTAAAGACCTCAACATAAAACCATAGACACTAAGCCACTTAGAAGAAAAAGTGGGAAAAAGCCTGGAACATATTGGCACAGGAGACAACTTCCTGAACAGAACACCAATGGCCCAGGCCTTAATGTCAACCATTAATAAATGGGACCTCATGAGGCTGAGAAGCTTCTGTAAGGCAGGAGACACTGTCAAGAGAACAAAGCGACAGCCTACAGACTGGGAAAAAATCTTCACCAACCCTACATCTGACAAAGGTCTAATATCCAAAATATATAAAGAACTCAAGAAATTAAACACCACCAAACCGAATAACCCAATTGAGAAATGGGGCTTGGAACTAAACAGAGAATTCTCAATAGAGGAATATCAAATGGCTGAGAAACACTTAAAGAAATGCTCAACCTCCTTAGTCATCAGGGAAATGCAAATCAAAACAACTCTGAGATTCCATCTTACACCCATCAGAATGGCTAAGATCAAAAACTCAAGCGACACCACATGCTGGCGAGGATGTGGGGAGAGAGGAACACTCCTTCATTGCTGGTGGGAATGCAAACTAGTACAGCCACTTTGGAAATCTATCTGGTGCTATCTCAGAAAAATGGGAATAGGGCTTCCTCAAGACCCAGCTATTCCACTCCTTGGAATATACCCAGAAGATGCACCAGCACACAACAAGAAAATTTGCTCAACCATGTTCATAGCAGCCTTATTCATAATAGCCAGAACATGGAAACGGCCTAAGTGTCCCTCAGTAGAAGAGTGGATAAAGAAACTGTGGTACATATACACTATGGAATACTACTCAGCTATTAAAAACAAGGAATTCCCGAAATTTGTGGATAAATGGATTGAGCTAGAAATGATCATAATGAGTGAGTTAACCCAGAAGCAGAAAGAATCAAATGGTATATACTCACTTATATCTGCATACTAGCCCAAGGGGCATGTCCCACGAAAGCCTTCACTTACCAGGAAACTGGGACAGAGGGGAAGGCATCCTATTGGGACTCTAATTGAGAGACGCATGGGAGAATAGCAAAATAAAAGGATACAGATGGTCCTAGAAATCTACAAGTAGAACAATATGATAGGCAGATTTGGGCCCAGGGGTCCCGCTCAAACTAAGGCACCAGCCAAGGACAATACAGGAGGTAAACTTTAAACCCCTTCCCAGATCTAGCTAATGGTCAGAATATTCTCCACAGTTGAGTGGAGAGTGTGATACGACTTTCTCACGTACTCTGGTGCCTCACATTTGACCATGTCCCCTGGAGGGGGAGACCGGGTAGCACTCAGAGGAAGGACAGCAAGTAGCCAAGAAGAGACTTGATACCCTATGAGAATATACAGGGGGATGTAATCCCCTTCAGGAACAGTCATAGGGGAGGGGAATAATGGGAAAAGGGGGGGGGGGGAGGAATGGGAGGATACAAGGGATGGGATAAACATTGAGATGTAACAAGAATAAATTAATAAAAAAAAATACAGTTTTTCTAAAAAAAAAAAAAAGCCACTTAACTCATTGTTTATGCAGCATTATTTTAAAAAGGTCCTGTGAGCCAGCTGTGGTGGCACACCCCTTTAATCCCAGCACTCGAGAGGCAGAGACAGGTAGATCTCTGAGTTTGTGGCCAGCATGGTCTACAGAGTGAGTTCCAGGACAGCCAGGAATGCAAACAGAAACCCTGCCTTGAACAACAAAAACAACAACAGTAAAATAAAGCGAGGGGGCATGTGTCTCAGGTTAGAATTATTTCTAATGTGTTTTTGGAAAGGAAATTAGCTAAAACAAATTAAAACTTCCAACAAACATTACAAAAACAGCAGAAATCTTCAGGACTAAGAAGAATTATAGGTATTTCTAAAACAATACTCCATTTAATGATGAATTCGCAATAGTTCTGCAGAGATAGCAATTAGTAAGTATTGTTTTATTATGCACGTTTAAAGTTAAGAACTAAGAAAATGTATTTATTGAATCCAAGCCATGATTCAAATGCATGAATAAGAGACGAACCTCAGAAAGCTCAGGCAATGCAATTATAAAGCCCATCTCAAGATCTCTGGTCCCACCCAAGCATCTCTGGTCCCACCCAAGCAGAATTGAATCCTCTGGGCCATTTCTCTTCCTCAGAACCTTTGTTCAACCCATTCAACCCACCAAATTTGGATGGGCGCCAGCTGCGTGTTTGGAGCTGTGCTAGATGTTGGAGATAAGAAATGGGTAAGAAGATTCCCAAACCTTCAAAGAAGTCACAGGGTTCAGCATTTCTAGACTTGGAAAGAGAAAGCCAGAACTGAAAAAGTCACAAATCATGAAAATGATGATTTTTTCCCCTTGGCTTCTGCTTCTGCTTCCTTTGGTTTCATAGTGCCCCTCTTTCACTACTTAAGCCTTGAGGTCACAGTGGGCTTAGCTTTCCCCTTGCTCAGCCTGATGACTCACAGGGAACGACTACAGATCTAGTATTCTATTATTAGCCTCTTTAAACCTGATTATTCTAAGAAACAATTTCTACTGGCAACATGGTAATCGTGCTTAAACATAACTCTGTCTGATCAATCTAAATCTCCTGACTTTTTAAAAGTGAGTTCTCCTTTGTTTAGATGTGATGATTTCTTTAAGTTGACCCACATTTTAAGGATTCTAGCTGACCTTAACATGTAAGTAGGTGTGTGTGCACACACACATGCATGCTGGTGGGGGGGGGTTGTCTATCTGTCCAAAGGATATAACTCTTTGAGTAAAGACTACTGCTTAGTCTAGTTGGGTTCCTTCTTCCCCCAACTTCTGTTGTCAGTGCCCAGGTGTTCTAGAGCTACAGTGGCCGGCATTAGAGCTGATGAGGGGGTATTCATAGTTACATAATTACAGCGGTGATGGCGACTGAACACTTCCTATGTGCCAAGTACCAAGCAATGCACACACTTCCCTTGATATTGGCATCCCTCCTATAAGGTAGAAGGTTCTATTTTCTCATTTTAAGGAACAGTCTTAAGTGGGATGAGAAACTTGGTCTAACTGTATCATAAAGTAAAGGAACAAGGGCCATGCCTCAGCCTCATCTCTCTGATCACAGCCTATGTATTTAGCCACTGTATAAATATAAAATATATTTAAGGAAGAAAAATACTGAGATTAAAATTGAGAACCATTTCCATATCCAATGTGACTCTAATTTTCCAGTCTTTCAGTAAATCAAGGCAGTCAGACTGCAACTGTTCATCTTCTGTCTTCATATGCATTTCTTATTTAAAAGAAATCATTCGTAGAAGTGGAAATCTAAGCTTAGAGCTGACCTTTCAGTTATTTCTGCAGTTCTGACCACAGGCCATTTATTCTATTTCATTTTTGTAGCTTCTGAAGAATGAAAAGGGGCTTGTGAGTTAATATACAACATAAAATGTCAATAGAATGTGAAATATAGGCTTAATTTTCACAGCAAACCTTTGTTTAAATTACTTGGTTCCTTCTCTCTCTTTTTTTTTTCTCCTTCCAAACTGTAATAAAAACAAACATTAGTGTAAATATGACCCTCTAAAACATTTCCTGGTCTAAGGCTTCTCTCCTACTTCTTTGTAGGACTCTATTTTTCTGTTGTTTTCGTCACTCACTAGATAACCATAATGACCCAGTGCCTAACTTTCATGGTAAATGGTTATGCAGCTTACCAAAGAGCTCATTCTGATGACAGAATTTAGGACAGACCTATACGCCCCACCCAGACTCAAGAAAAAGATAATCAACCAACATACAGAGATTTTTTTCAAAACATGTCATTTAAACAACATTCCCCTCCCCTCATTTTGCCTTAGCAACTACACTTTATTTTTGCTATTAGCTGTTGGCATGCCCTGCCTACATGGCTCCAGGAGTGAGTATTTGCTTTATAGATTTCTTGTCGTCCATAGAAGGGACAATGAATGTTTTGCACCTATTGCTGTTCCCATCTTTGGTGGGCAAATCACAGTTCCTCCAGTCCGTTTATTGAATTTGCCTTCGTGGTCAATACAGATGGCTGTAATCAAATCAATTCTAGAACAAGCTGCCCTGAATGCTGAAAGCCCATATGACTGGATCAGCCTAAAGAGGATGGAATCTATGCAACTGCCAGATTAATTATTATGATTTATAAAAACGAAAAATGCTCTAATTAATTTACTAGGAGGGAAGAAACTGCATCAAAAAGACTGAAATTAAAAATATAACTAAGGGGCATTAAAATCCCTAACGAGTTAGGCCTGAGGGAAAGGCTTGTGAATGATGCCCAAATGACTCCACGCAGACCTACAGATCTAGCTAATGAGTGGTTGCTAAATAGGACAAATGCAGTTCATTATCCTTTTAGGAGGACTTGAATTATAGATAATTATAGGTAAACTGTCATTGCAATCTGAAATGTGATGTAGATGACACACTGGGCCTTTTGTTCCCCCCCCCCCCACACACACACAATAACACTGAACATCCGCTAAGTTCAGATTTGCAAGTGAATAAAAAAGATAAACCCAAACCCAGTATCATAAACCCGATAGAGCACCTACAATTTGCTGGCAGGATAATTTTGTTTGGTTTACATATTTACAAGTTCCTTTCCTAATAAAAGGAAGCCGGGGAAAATTAAAAAGGCTCAGGTCCACCTGTTAGGTGAAATTTAAGCAGGAAATGCATTGTTTTCAGAGCCAAGTCGGTGTAAGGTAGAGACGGTGCATAGAAGACTACTTTCGCTTATTCTCCTGATAGCTTATCCTTGGCCTGGTTTGGTGCACAAAAGTGAAAGTTCAGAGATGGAGCTTGGCTGTCCAGACATTGGGCAACAATCTGATGTAGGTGTGAAGACTGGGAAAATAAAAAGACAAATGCTACTTGATGGCGAGATGACTTCATTGGGTTTCCCTGGAGCCTTAGAACTGGTAAGACACAGGCAGATAGAGAAGAGGGCATTTTAGGGTACTGTGTTGCCTGAATCAGGCGGTTAAAAGGGCCCGTGATATGCCAATGGCAAGCAGAGGAGCCAGGAAAGCCTGCAGTGTGGTTCAGTTTGAGTGCAGAAGCCTGAAATAAGAATAGTGCATGGTTTATACCCTAGAGTCTAAATGTTCAGGAACCATCAGGTCTTATGCCCAAGGGCAAGAGTAGATGGACTTTTCAGCTCACGAGCGAACAAATTAGCCCTTTCTCCATTTTTATTCATTTTCCCCAGATCTGCAATAGAACGTATGATACCTATCCCATTGGTAAGAGCAGACCCTGACCAAATACTAACCTCTTCCTGAGACTCACATGCACCTAAAAGCAATAGCTTACTACTTATGCAGTCATCTAGTAGTCTGGTCAGCTTGACACATCAAATTAACTACCATGCCAGACCAAAAAAGAACCAGGAAAAAAATGTTTTCTTTCAATGCACGAGTTATCCCTGGTATAGTAAGAAAATCTAGGACAATAATTATGTACTCAGTTGGATACGTCTTAGGAGATGGAAACCAAGTCATGAGAAACCCTATGGTTAAGGATTTGCCATTCACTCACTCATTCATTCAAAAGCATATGCATTGCAGGTAAATACGTGATATATTTATTCATTCACTGGGTCATTAAAAATCATTGGGTATATGCTGTGCACCATGCATTTGGGCAAATGAAAACCCCGTTTTTCCTCCAAAGTCAGAGGGGAAAAAATACAAATTTGTCCCACCTCAAGGTGGGGCGGGGGTTGATTGACACACATGCAAAATCTATGAAAATCAACAAGCAATACAAAAATTCATATAACCACAATTACAGATGTTTAGTGATGTGTATGGAAGCTGCGCAGTATATTATAATAAAGGGGACGTGCTAGTGGTGAGGCATCAGAGAGAACAGGGTCCATGAGGTTAATCAAGTTGCATTTGAAACTTGTCCCAGTGGAGCTGGCACCAGGCGACTCTGGGTGGGAGCAGGTGCAATCAAGAGCTTTTCTTAGGCGACACAGACACCGAGCATGGGGGAATATGTGCTAGCTTCTACCACTGTCTCAAAATTTAAGGGGAGAGTCAAAAATATTTAAAGATCAAGATTCTTCTCCTTCCAATAAGATAATGGTACAGATACATCCCGCTGCAAAGAGATCCCAAATGTGAAAATAATTTTTTTTCCAGAATAAATGAATAGCTGGCTGTTTGTATGGCGAATGACTTGCCTGAAGTGCAAGGGAGATTTTACCAATTAAAAAAAAAAAAATATATATATATGGGATGCTTCATGAATTTGTATGCCAACCTTGAGCAGAGGCCATGCTAATTTTTTCTGCATTGTTCCAATATTAGTGTATGTGCTGCTAAAGTGACCACACCAAGTTGCATGCTCTCCTATAAGCACTCTGTGGTTTATTCATCTCACCATGGCAAGCATTTTATTATTTTATTATTGATTTATGATACAGGGTCTCACTGTGTATCCCCTGGCTGTCCTGGAACTCACTATGTAGACCAGGCTGGGTCTGGAAACCACAGAGATCTGCCTTTCTATGTCTCCTAAGTGCCGGGATTAAGTGTACCACTATACCCAGCAGCTTTTACCAATGCTTTTTTTTTTTTTTTTTAAATCAAAACAGTAAATGTCTTGACTCACTGAAAGCACGAAGCTATTTACTTGAGTGTTTTATGTACTCTCCTCCCAGGAACCATGCATTACATGAAAGGACATATCATTTTCCTTTTAATGAAACACTCTCCTCCTTATCATTTCATTTTACTTAGCTACTAATGCCAAGAGGGCTCAATTAAAGTAAATTACTTTTTAGAGCCAAAAGACTGATTCCCTTTGAAAGCAGTCTTCAGAGGTCAGTGGGGGTCACGGGCTTAAGATTTTGGGGGCGAGGAATGAATGACGGTTGATAAGACAGTGTTTTGTGATATGCTAGGCATATGAATTGCTTCATTCACTTCTATGAAAACAATACCCTGGAAGAATCTTCATAGTTCCATTTATTTGCCAGCCATTCTAGATTCATCTTTTAAATAAACAGGAAGAGCCCAACTGCTAAGTAGCTTGACAGAGTACATCATGCTTTTTTTTTTTTTTTTTTGTCTCAAAGAATGAAATTATGAACACAAATGGACCTACTTTTTATTTACCTTTTGCTCATGATCTTATCAACAAAACACATTCTATATAACCAAAGGCCCACGGACAGAAGACAGTACATTAAAAGATAACTACAGGGTTCTTTTTGGGGGCTGAAGAGATGGCTCAGGGGTTAAGGACATTTGCTGTTCTTGCAGAGGACCTGTGTTCAGTTACCGGCACCCATATACCAGTCACTCACAAACACCTCTGACGTCAGTTCTGGGGGATCCGGCACCCTCTCTGCCTCCATGGACATGAGGCATGCTTGTAGAACACATACATATGTATAGGTCCTCACACATACAAATAAAAGAAAAGCAAATATGTCTTTAGAAAATGTCACATTTCATAAAGACTTCAACATAATACCATGGAAGTTCCAGATAGGCACTTAATCATAATCTTTTGGCTAACTGGTTTCCAATGCTGGCTTTTGTGAAAGGTTCAGAAAGTTCACCTTATTAAGTAATCTTGGTAAGCACAAAGACTTAGAACAACCTCATAAGAAGAAAAGGCCCATAATCCTTGTAAGTGGCAATAAACTGTGGAGGTTGTGTTTGTTTGTTTGTTTGTACGTTTGAAGTGGCAATATACTTTTTCTGAGCCATGCCAATGGGCATGTCCTATGCCTCAGTTACTGCTGATTTCAAAAACTGCATTTGTGTGTGGAAGGTTTGTAAACTATTGGATGTCACGGGTTCTAAAAAACTTAATGTTATAAAATCCATCATAGATGACATGTGGGCTTAGTCAGGGGTCATCTTGTTGATTCCATCTTCCTTGTTCATGGAGTATAACAATCTATTCTTGGATATTTTCTTAGTCAACTTCTCATTTTAGACTTTCATGAGCCATCAATCACTCTAGGAACCACCCTCTACCTCTAATTTGAAGAAAACAAGTAACTATGTGACAAACCATTGGACCCGGACAATGAAACAGACGACACAGCTGTACATATCATAGATAGACAAAAATAAATTTCCAGGTAGCTAATACGATGATATTATATAAAGGATAAAACAAAGAAGAAAGGTGGAGAGAGACTGTTTTAATGGAAGGTCACAGAAGTCCTTCTGAAGCAGGCTAGGGGGCTTTCACTCTCCATACTTTCATATAAAATGTATAAAATGTAAGTGCTCCCATACAGTACTGACTTTTTCTTGCAGCTTATTCCTACTAGGTTTTTCCTCTCAGAGAGTGAGTTACGAGGGGGCTGGTAATTCTATTTCTGTTGACAGCTTTACAAAGAGGGTTGGTTAAAAAGAAGCCTCACAATAATGGCTTAAAAAAAAAAAAAGATGTTCTTGGATTCTCATGACAGACCTTTTTCTGTGGCACCTTGGTCTCACATCTGTAGCTAAGTGAGAGTGACTAGGCTTCCTAAGTGATTTCAGTTTTTCATGGCTTCTGGGGGATATATTTAATGCTCATCATTCATATTAGATGATATATTAGAATTTTGTAGCCATCTCAGTTTGTTTCTGAATCTGCTAGGAAGACATCTTGGATCTTTAGTAAGTAATTCCCATTTTGAGAATCCACTAAACTAATATGAGGATTAATGCATTCATGTTTTATTTGTATTATATTCTATTGGTGATAGTTTAATTAAGGTTAAATTAGTCCCCCAACTCTTTGACTTGTTTACTAAAAACTATCACTAAAACACTGACAAAAAAAATTTGGATATTTTAACAGTTAATTTTAAAGTCCTGTTTACCATAAGGTGGTGTTGAGTTCTATAGAACAAAGACTGAATTGTGAAAGAAGTTATAGGAACAAGGAAAAATATTCAGTATTTTTAAAGAAAGAGAAAGCACAGAGATGCAGAATCATCTCACAGAATAAAGACAGACCCAAGGCACGATGTGTCATCCAAAGTCATCAGGAGGCAAATTTCTTTTAGTGAATCCTTATACATCATGGCCATGAAATTCTAAGTAGTCAAGGGAAGTTTCTAGAAATCAAAGCAGCTGGATGTGGGATCAGACCATCACAAATGTCCCTGTCTAACTTCGTAAAAGTGTAATTTACCAGGCAGATCCACTGTAGAGTATTTAGACTCAAATAAGAGAGAATTCCCTTTTAAGGCATGGGCAACCATGTGACCGACACAATGTCCTTTCGTTGACGTGAAATATGTCTCTACTTCTATTTCTATAAGAGGAACTGAATCACACTCTGGGTGTCTCTTTTCATACAGCATTTTGACTGTATGTATATAGTTCAATTCTATGTGTGTGCTGTACCAGCAACTTAATTTTTTTGAGGGCATGATGGGAGACAGCCAGAAAGAGAAGGAAGTCTTGGTGCTCAAATCCGGAATCCCCTCGAGTTTTTCTTTATTACAGCTATCGAGGACACTGTTGATCAAATGGCTCTTTACTTTATATCCTGCTGTGTTCGGTGTGCTGATCATCTGGCCGCCTCACAAGGAGTGGCGGGGTAACCGTGACGACAGTACCCAGCTACTCTTGGGTTTCTAGACACTACTACATCTTCATTTTTAACCAAAAGAAAGACCTTCTCCTTGCTGACAAGCTGAGTACTTGGCAAATAGTTTCTTGTGTGTTTAGACCAACCCTCACAGCACTGACTACCGTAACATCTATGAATTGAACAATACATAAAAGCATTTGTAGCTCTCCATGGCATCTTACAGGCTGAAAGTTTACGCTGATGGCTTTGTGTGACCCCCATATTTTTAGATTTATCCAGGCTTTCACCTACTGGTTGGTATCTAGCCAAACAGATTTAGAAATGCCTACATAATTATCACCTATTCAGGTACAAGGATGGTACTTGTAGTAATCTGGTCACTGTACTCTCAGTGCAGTAAAATTTTTTTTTCCTTTTTTTTTTTTTTAATTAATTTATTCTTGTTACATCTCAATGTTTATCCCATCCCTTGTATCCTCCCATTCCTCCCCCCCCCCATTTTCCCATTATTCCCCTCCCCTATGACTGTTCCTGAGGGGGATTACATCCCCCTATATATGCTCATAGGGTATCAAGTCTCTTCTTGGCTACCTCCTGTCCTTCCTCTGAGTGCCACCAGGTCTCCCCCTCCAGGGGACATGGTCAAATGTGAGGCACCAGAGTATGTGAGAAAGTCGTATCACACTCTCCACTCAACTGTGGAGAATATTCTGACCATTGGCTAGATCTGGGAAGGGGTTTAAAGTTTACCTCCTGTATTGTCCTTGGCTGGTGCCTTAGCTTGAGCGGGACCCCTGGGCCCAAATCTGCCTATCATATTGACAAGTGCAGTAAAATTTTACAGACATTTTACATCTGATTGCAGATGAGGTCCATCGAACCTCTCTGTTCATTTTCACATAACTAGCATTCAAGGCAAGTACCCTACGATCTGCTCTTATACTACTGATTATTTTTTCACCTCAAGGCAGGATTTCATATTTTTTCTATAGTAAATTTCATCCTAATGTTTTTTTTTTCAGCCTCTAAGGAGCGTTCTGCCACAGGACTTTTCCATCCATCATACCAGCAGTCACTCCTCCCAGATCTGCAGCGCACACAGGTTTGGGGGAACACAGCGTAATGATCCTCCTGGAACCAGGCTCTACTTTCTGACCGCTGTAACTTTTTCCTGGGGAGGGCTCTTTCCTTCAGGGGCATCGTAGGACTCAGAGTTCAAATTAGCTCAGCAACAAACCAACCCCGCGTCTGTCTCTCAAACCTATCTCCTGACAATCGGCTATCACACAGTTAAATGAACAAACTATGAAGGAGGCTTGTTTAGCTGTATCTATACACAGAGACATATGCTTTTACATTAATTTTTAAAGCCATCACTTACTATTTATTTATGTAATATGTATATTGCAGATATATTTGACCTACCCCATGTATTACCCTGTAGTTGACTACTCCTTGTGTTTGTGTATATGTCTGTGTATATGTGTGTGTGTGTGTGTGTGTGTGTGCGTGTGTGCGCGCGCGCGCGTGCGCATGCGCTCTTATGTGTAGATGTATGTGTGTTTGCACAGGGCAAGGGTCAATGTCAAGTGTCTTCTCCAGCCACCCTTCACCTTATTTTTTGAGACAAAGCCTCTTATTGGAAGTCATTGATTTGGCTAGACTGACCAGTCAGTGGGCCCAAGGGTCTTCTTGTTTCTGTTCCCTAAATGCTGCAGGTAGGGCCCGCACGGTATCTGGGTTTTTCAAGTAGGTGTTAGAGATGGAATTCATATCCTCAGGCCTACGGGGCAAGCACTTTGCTGGATGAGCCATCTCTCTTTCCCTACCCCTAACATTGCTATAGTTTTCCGTGGAGTAGCCTCACCTTTAAGTTTCCATTTTGGTGGGGGCTCAATGAAAGGTTCACTCTTCCGTGTCATGCTCGGTGTGTCTATCTCTGGCCCGGTTAAGCTGCGGTCTAATCTCTAACGCTTTCACAGGAAGGCTTTGTATCTACCAAAGCTACCCGTCCCATATGCTCAAAATCATTTTGATTCCCAGATCCTTTTCATTAATTTTAGCACATGCTTATGAAATTCCGCGAGGCGCTCCACTGGAATATATAACAGTGGCTTTAGAATTCCAACTAAAAGCTAAACGGCATCTTTATGATGCCCAGCCAGCCCATTCTGGTTATGGTATATGATTTCAGTTACTCACATCTTCGTTCATAATGGTTTTTGTTCAACTTATGCCTAACTAACTTTACAGGGAACATTACTTTTATCAAGGAGAAGGGAATAGGGTGAAAGCGGGAGGGAGGAAGGGAGGAATGGGAGGATACAAGGGATGGGATAACAATTTATATGTAATCTGAATAAATTAATTAAATAAAAAATGTAAATTAATAAAAAATAAAATTCCATTGTAAATAAATGCACACATACATATTGTTGTAAATATTTGATGCTTACTTCGAAAAAAATAAGAATGGATGACATGGATATGTATTCACCTGACATTTATACATGCAACATATATACTTCATGTTCACCATGTGGTCTACACAGATATAACATGTATGAGAATTCTATTATCAATTGAGTAGCTTTGCCAAGTGCCTTGATAGTTTACCTTTCCATCTTCTATGTATACATACTTTCAGGTAGTATGTAATTCACTGTTTATTCTTTTTCACCCACAGTGCTTCACTCTTCTTCCTCTTATCTATTGACATTAGCCAGGATTCTATTATCCTTTGAATATAAGTAATGCCATGTTCTGAATAGATAAATACCCATTTAAAGCCATCTCCACTTGTGATTTTGCTAATGTGACTTACTTTCTATCTTAACAGGACTGAATTTCATCAACTGCGTTTTATGTGCCTCATGAGACGGTGCACTTTCCCCTTTAACATGGTAACAGTAGAGTTTCCACATGTTAAAATGTTCATGCATGCCTATGACCACAACCCATTTTTATGGCCTTATGAGTCCTGATACAATTAGTTGAAAGTCCTGTTTCCCACAAGATTTTCAAAGTGTAAATAACAAAACATGAGTCTTTCCATTAGAGATTGTTTGTGTGTATATACACAATATTCACACAAGTTTATATAAACACACATATGTGGTCAGTCACACACAAAGACATCCATAAATAATTTACATACATATCAAAAGCTGTAAATAAAGTTATGTGTACTTTGTCTATTTTATTTCAGGAAGTTCTAATTTGTGTTAACATCAAAATATAATAACTAGTTCTAACTGTCATATATTACAATTACTGTAACAGTGAGAACAAAATAAAGTAAGATTTTTTACTTTTAAGTGAGTCTAAATAACATTATGAACAAAATTCTCTTTGGACAACCACTATGATGCCCTCTTAAGAGCGTTACTTAAAATCTCCAAAGCTCATTTTCTCTTTAGTAATCACGAGCTTGGAGTAAAGTGGCATTGAAGGGGAAAAAAAGAACATGCTATAAATGGTATTTGAAATTTTCTTATGTCAATTCACAGTGTTGCTAGGGAACATGGCTTCTTAGCATTTGGAAAGCTAAAAAATCAAGCCTCTTGCCTCTTTGGTCATAAAAATATATATATCATGAACCTGATTTAAGACAGTTGGAAATAAGTTGGCTTAAAATATTTGGATAACAATTTTCATTGGTAACCATCTTTTTTCCTTAAGAAATAATTATGTACTTTTGCCTTTTTCCTCTCTCGCTCTCATACCTCTTCTCTCTTCCTCTGTCTCTGTCTCTCTCTCTCCCTCTTTCCGGGGTGCCCCCTAACTCCTCCCTCTATGTCCAAATAATAAACTTCTTCATATCAAGGAAAAAAAAAGCAATAATTATGTGTTCAATTCATGTTAAGAAATAGGTGGATGGATGATCATTATCTTTGATCATTAAAATATGATGCAACTGAGTTGTCAGGATAATGGCTAAAAGTCCAATAATTGTCAATTTTGTATGATCAATTTTATTGGAAAATAGGGAGCCCAGTTATGTGGTTGGTTAAAACATCACTGTGGGCACTTTCTCCATGAGATTAATGCTTGAACTGGTAGACTGAGGAAAGTGTGTTACTCTCCCTGGAATGGGTGTGACCCATCAGTGGATAGCCTGGATAGAACAAAATGGCTTCTCTCTGTTGATTAGGGAGGGAGGAGCCCTACCTGCCTTGATGACAACACTGGCTTTTGCTTTTGGATTCACTCTGAAGCACTGGAATTTTATGGCTCTTAGCCTCACTTACCTTAGAAGAGGAGACTGTCTAGACCTCAGGTGTTTAGAGTCAGACTGAGACTAAACCATTTGTTACCCTATGCAAGAGTGGGTATATTTAAAGTATAGTTTTGCCACTTACTCCTGTGCAATGCTTAGTGAGATGATTCATACACTGGGGCTTCGGTTTCCTCATCTTCAAAACAGGAAAGACAACTTTATCTACCCAATGGGATTTTAGCTGTACTAAATGAGTCACTGCATAGAAAATACTTGATAGGATGTCTGACCATCGCAGTGTTTAATATGTTTTACCTAATTAATATTGGAGTGATTTCAGATTTTGCCATTCTGTTATTAGAGACTACATTTTTTTTTCCAGAAAGCATTATTAAAATGTCTACACATTGTAGGGATGGACCGGCTACTATGGAACTTGCCTCTTGCTAAATGTACCTGTAGCATCACCAGGAACTGTAGCAAGTTGGAAAATATGCATTAAAAAAAAAAAAAAGAAAGAAAACAAATGTATTATCTATGGGCGAGTGGGCATACCAATAAAATTCAACAGAAAGGAGGATGATTTAAATGAGCCACTGAATATACATCTAAGATCACCCGTGTCAAAAGAACAGCGTACATACAAAGAAACACAGCATGGTTTCCTCTACTTCATAAAAAAAAATGCTGACTGCCGAGCCAGATTGATGCTACAGGGTATCAGTGTGAAAGTAAACACCACAAAACCCCAGAAACTAGAAGTGTGAAGAACAATTCTGTATGCAAATTGAAACCACCAGGGGGACCTAGGTAGGTGGAATATAATTACCCAGCCTGGAAAACACCCAGGATGCTGGATTAATAATATGCCCACTTTTGTTTTTTTTTTTTTAAGCGCCAGGCAGTTTTAAGTGGTCAAAAGTATTCAGAAACTTCACATTAGATTTTCACGACCATAAAAGATTTTGAAAGTACATGCAATATAATAGTCGGAACTGTATTCAGAGAGGGGAAGAATGAGAAGGGGAGAAAAGCACAGCACTCGCTATTGTTATCCACATTTCATCTATAAAAAAAAATAGTGCAGAAGAGGCTCACATTAAAATAGAAATGACAGAAATGAATGATTTCCTCCTGATGGGTACAAAATTTCAGAGCATTATTTTCCCCTCCAACTACACACTATTCGACTTCCCATTACATGAACAGAATAAAAAAAAAAAAAGGCTATGATAATGAGTTTCATTAGAGAGACGTACTTGAAGCATTTACTGCAATGGAGGAATAGATTTTCGACCGTGGCACTGAAATAAATCTCAGCGGCTGTTTTTACAGTATCCTAGGCTGAGGCTATCTGCGCTAAGTGACTCACTTCTCGAGCCATGAACTCTGCTCTTTTGTAAAGGATGCTCTTTCTTTTCTTTTCTTTCTTTCTTTCTTTCTTTTTTTTTAAAGGCCTGTTTATTGAGGCCAGCAGCTAGGAGTCTGGATCTTAACAGAGATGATGTCAGAAATCAAGGGGAGTCAACTCAAGGCATTTTTTTTTCTTAAGAAATAATTATGTGCTTTTGCCTTTCTCCTCTCTCACTCTCATACCTCTTCTCTCTTCCTCTGTCTCTGTCTCTCTTTCCCTCTTTCTGGGGTGCCCCCTAACAGTGGACAGCACTCCTAGTTTTCAGTTTACAGCGGAAATGATGCCCTTGCTACCCTACCATCCGGTGAGGTGAGTTTTAGAACAAGAAGCCTACAAGGCCAGAGGAGAGGTAGATATTTATCTGCTTGTTCTAAACTGTCTCTTTTTAGCTCATTCTATTCCACACTACAGCTAGAGGAGTAAGTCTGTCTGATTATTTGGGGCGATGGGGGTGATCAGATACAATCTCCAAATGACTACAGAGACCCAATTTACATCTCTCAAACTTTTCCCCAGGGGCCTCCTACCTCTAATCAGCAGTGAGTGAACAGATTTAGCTATGATAGAAGAATGTAGACCACCTTAATGAATGAAGACCAGACCACATAAGATTGTCCCAGGCATCCATGTAGTACAGAACAGGCCTGTGGTGTTTGCTTTGTGTCTGAGCCTGCTCGGAAGGAAAGTTTCTGCAAAGTGTCTATACCTATCTATTCATACTTTCTTTTCCCTACTGTGACCTTTCTTTGGTGAATAATTGTCAGATGATTTACAGGTGTTCTGAAGGCACCCAACTGTCAGCACTCCTTAGTCTTTCTCTTGGTTTGAAAAGTTTCCCCTCTTTTACCTTACGCAGCAAAAAGATGGCATTTCCTGTGAAAGTCAGTCCCCGCTCTCCACTCAACTGTGGAGAATGTCTTGTCCATTGGCTAGATCTGGGTAGGGGTTCGATGTTTACTGCATGTATTGTCCTTGGTTGGTGCCATAGGTTGAGCAGAACCCCTGGGCCCAGATCCGCCCATCATAATGTTCTTCTTGTAGGTTTCTAGGACCCTCTAGATCCTTCTATTTCCCCATTCTCCTATACTTCTCTCATCTAGAGTACCAATAGGATGTCCCCACATCTATCCCAATTTCCTGGTAAGTGAAGGCTTTTATGGGACATGCCCCTTGGGCTAGTGTCCAATTATAAGTGAGTATATACCATTTGAGTCTTTTTGCTTCTGCTGCTCCATATTTGACCACATCCCCTGGATGGGGAGGCCCGGTGGCACTCAGAGGAAGGATAGCAGGCTACCAAGAAGAGACTCGATACCCTATGATCATATAGAGGGGGAGGAGGTCCCCCTCAGTCACAGTCACAGGGGAGGGGAATAGGGTGAAAGTGAGAGGGAGGGAGGAACGGGAGGATTCAAGGGATGGGATAACAATTGAGATGTAATATGAATAAATTAATTTTTTAAAAAGATGGTGTTTCTTCACAATTCAGCTCAAGTGTCTGCTCACCTACACGACCCTCACTGACTCCTGGACAGAGGTGTGCATTTCCTGCATCATGCTTCATTTGTGTCCTTCCCATTTCTAGTACAGCAGTTATACCGCACCACGATTCTTGCTCACTCACACTAGACAGAGCTCCCTGGATGGTGAACACATGCCTTTGTGCGTGCCTGAGTCTCACATGCCATTCGCCTGCACTTCTTACCTGTCATTGCACTATCTAGGGTCCAAATGAGTAGCCGGTGATTTTCATGTATTGTATGTACCCCTCTCTCAGTGAGTGGGGGACCCCGGCATTGTTTCTTCTCATCCTTGACAGAAGAGACTCAAGTCCAGGTCTGATCTGAATGCTTTTCCAATATATGAAGTATGCCAAGGAAAAGCTATTTATTACTTTCACGGTGCTTAAATGCACTACTCGCTGTCTGTTTTAACCCTTTATTGACTGCAACCTGCCTTGTTTATCACACTTAGGCTAACTAGATTTTTTTTTTTTCTGTCAGAGTTAAGTAAGCTTGAAGCTGGTTATTGAAATTGTGAAAATTGTTCTCTTTAAAGCATGAGCGTATTAGAATGAGGAAAAGGGAACATTGAAACGCTGAGGAAAAGAACTATTGACGACTATGTCTTCACAGAAGAAGCTGAAGGTAGAGTGTCAGAGGCAGGAATTATGGGGTGGCTTAGAGGAACACATATATCAATAAGAACCGCAGTATTTAGATATCCATACTGCGTCACTTTTAACTACGTGCATAACCTTTCTTCCTCCTCTTTAGGCCTCATTTACTTTGTTGAGTAAGAAGACTGGTGAACGTAAGTCTTTTGTGTGCCACCAGTATCATTTTTATTTGCAGTTTGCACAGAGAATTCTCTTAGTAGTTGCTTAACTAGAATATTCAATTTGTTTTAAACTTTGTTCTTATTACAAATGGTTGTAAGCTATAGTATCTGCATAATCACAGCTTTCACAAACTAGTTACATATTTTTAAGTGTACGTTAAGTTAATGGAACTTGAATATTCTTTTTTTTTTTTTTTTTCTGAGACAGGGTTTCTCTGTGTAGCTCTGGCTATCCTGGACTCACTTTGTAGACTAGGCTGGCCTCAAACTCAGTGATCCGCCTGCCTGTCTCCCAGAGTGCTGGGATTACTGGCGTGCAGGGATTACTGGTGTGTACCACCATGCTTGGCCCTTAAAGCTTATAAAAGTCCTTCCATTTACATCTAGAAGCATAGTAACTTATATTTAGCTAAAGCATTGTGTTACCAATGGCTAGTTTAAGCTCTTCATTTGAATGAGTTCATATAAACTGCGCATGCCCATATAAACTGCGCATGCCCATATAAACTGCGCATGCCCATTTTATTCCTCATGTTACAGATGGGGATTAGTGGCAGAAGGCGGTTAAGAACTTTCACAGATTTGTGCTGTTTCTAAGTGGCAGAGCTTGGATCCAAACCCAGCCAGGCTGTAGCTACATGGAAAACAATGGACCGAAAGACATGCTTGTCCCTTCTGGCCCTCCATCCCGACTGGGCTTTTCTCCCGGCGTTCTTCTGAGTTCCTAAGAGTGGATGCTCACGTGTCTACTAAGCTCAGTACGTTCCTATGTAGTACAGTCTGCTTAGAACATGATTTCTTTTCTTTTCTTTTTTAGTCTTTTTACTGTTCTTTCATTATAATTGCATAAAACTGCTCACTTACCCATGAATTTAGAAGTCAAATTTCCATGCATTCTCAGAAATTGTTTTATATAATAGTCCCATAGGCATCACTCATTCTTGACTATTAAAGGGAACAAGAAGTTACCACATTCAATGGAATCAGTGTGTCCTTATGACTTTACAACTTAGGAGCTAATAATAGCACTGAGGTATCCTTTCCTGCCTCCCAATGCTGACCATTCAGGTTCCGGATAGGAGTTTCTGAGAAGGTGAACAGATTACCTCCAGTACTGGAAGCTTCATTCATTGGCAAATATATCTAATTTTCTTTAGAAAAATCAAATATATTTATATATGAAGACATTTATTTTTTTAAGATACATACATATAAATATATCAGAAAATGTTAAGTTTTAGTGAAAGCCATGCATTGTCATGGAGGAAGGCAATCAGAAAAACTGAAAATAAATATTAACTGGCTATAATCCCGGGGATGCATCACTGTCAATAATATTTTACTATATTTTTTTCATCTCAGTGTGGATGTGTATGGCCACACTGGTCATATGCTCATATTTTCTCTGTGTGGTCTGAATCCCCCTGGTATCACATATAGATCTGGTATCGCATACAGATAAATGAAAATTTAACTATATTTCAGAAAACTAGAGACATTACAATGGTAACAGTTTTTTTTTCTGACAAAAACGAGTAACACAGACTGAATTGCACATTAGAAGAGCCAGAAATCTTTCAGAAATATTAACCAAACCAAGTTCTACAGCTACCTCAGTTTATTGACAAGCGAGATTTTGTAAGGCTGTGGTGAAGGAAGAAGGGATTCAAACAGAGTAGAAGACTACCAGACTTGAGGTGACAGAACTGTGATTATGGGAAGGTCAAGGTACATAGAGTATGGGCAGGTATGTAAATGTGGCAGGTACAGGTAAAAAAAACTAGAAAAATAGAATAGATGCATAAAAAACACTCTATCATCTTGTCACTTGTAATCAGCTGCACTAAGTTTCTTTTAGGGTCTATGAACTCCTCACCTGTGGGGTTTTGATAGGATTTACAATGTTAGCCATGAATTTTCTCCTGGAGAGGAGGCCTCATATCCAATCAGAGAATGGTTGGTTATTTCCATATCACTTATGCCACTATTGCACAAGTGTCCACATCTTCCCTGGCAGGTTAGTATTCTAGTTTGTAGGGTTCATAACTAAGATCTTGATGTTTCCTTTCTTCCAGATGCCTGCATCACACTATGAAAGCCAGACAGCAAAGAGGAAGTTTCCAGCTCAGTTTTGCCTTTCTCTATATATATGTTGTGAATAGAAGTCCAGTGTTTTCAGCAATAGGGTCCCTTGAGCACTTAGAAGAATGGCAAGAGCCTGTGTTTCTGGAAGCTTCTTTCTGCAATGAATCTAGGCAAGTGCAGAGTCATGACTGCACAAGGTACTGAGAATAAGTGACAGCTGAGTTCTCACCCTTAAGCAGAACATTTATATCATTAATTCCAAGGTTCGTGGAATAGAATATTACAGAAGAGGGCTAAGATAGAATGTTAAGAGGCAGAAATTCACAGAAGCGTCTGTGAAATGCCATCTTCTGGGCGTGGCATAACCACTGCAACCATCATCTCAAAGTGGCTGCGTACGACTGGGCCCATCATCAGACCCAAAGGACCACACCACACCCTGATAAACCGCTGGCTACTGGTGGATTCCGGGGGAACAAAGCAGTCATGGTCTTCACTTGTGTTCTTACAGGGGAATCCACCAGGTTCCAAAGGATAATTTGAAACTCACTGGTCACACAGACATCCCTGGTTAAACTCAAGATAAAACCATAATATAGGACCATTGACAAAAGGACTTGTATGGACAAGGAACTAGCAGAAGTGGGAGTTTCCAGAATGCATTATATACATGAATAAAATGGTAAAGGAATTCAATAAGAGTTCATTATTTTGCACACACACACACACACACACACACACACCCAAGATTCACAAAGAGTTCCCTGAGAATTCATTTGAACAATGATCATTAGAGCACTCAATTCTAGGGAAAGAATCACCTGAAAGAATTAGGAGGAATAATAGGATACCCAGTGCTCATATTGGTTGAGGAACAGTGCTCCTCCTGTCAGCTCAGCTTGAATTAAGGAGAGCACACAGAAGGGTCTTGCCTCATTAGTGGAAAATAATGCTCCTTTGATGTTACCATTGCTGTCTTCTGGCCAAACACAATTTAGAAACCCAATGTGTTTCCAAGTAACTCAACTGCACTCAAGGAAAAAAAAAAAAAAAAAGCTCTAGTCTATTTCATAGGGATGCAAAACCAGACAGCATCAAGCAAGGTAAAAGTGTACTATGTCTGATGACATTTGATCAGAAATTACCAAGCATGAGAAAAACAAGCTGGGAACATGAGACAATACGCGGATAAACTAAAATAAAGTGCTCAGAACTTACAAATGATAGAAGCAGTATATGAGGACATTAGAAAAAAATTAAACATGTGCTAGAGCTGTATTCTTGGGGGGCACAATCAGAATGACATAAACAAAAGGCTCAAACCAAACTGACGGAGGTCAAAACTCAGTCTGAGATGAAAAGTACGCCAGCAAGGGGAAAGGGCAAACCCAGCCATACGACGAAGTCATTAGTAAACCAAGCAACACAGCCGACTCTATTTACTTATCTGAAACAAAACCCAGGGGAACAAAAGAAAGATGAACAGAGGGTCAGTGGCTTGTAAGGCAGCTGATTATGTGAACTGAAGTCTTTTAGAAAAGGTGAAAGGAAAAAAAAAAAAAAGCCAGAAAGAGTGTATGTGTAGGTGGTAGCTGAAGTGTTTCCAAATTTGAGGACAATTATTATATTTTGCCTTAGGAGTATGCTGCATCCGAGTTCTAGATTCCGGCTCTAAAACTCCACAAGCTGGTGATTGTTTTTTCCACATCAAGGGCTGTAATCCTCTCCAAACACTTTCTCTTCTCTGATTGCCTATACCTGCCTAAGAAAGATGGGGCTGAAAGTGGGGAGCATTTTTAATGGCTGCAGGTGTTCTGCAGATGTTAAGGATACAGTTTATACTGATATACCTGGGTTTAAAAATGTAAGCAAATTATGTTTGCAAGTTTCTAGCATTTATGCACAAAGCTGCTTGATCTTTCGTGCTTTGAGGAGTTGATTCAAACTGATGCCTCCTCTGAAATCTGAAGACAAACTCCAATCTCGGCTAAAGCATGTGCAGGCTTAGAACCAACAGGAAAAAGGAGCTATTTTAAACCCCTTCTGTGCAAAACTAATTACACAGGTTTATGTTTTAGACAGCATGTCAGGTATTCGATATTTAGGGGCTCTGGTTACATGCAGTTTGGGAGAACATGAAAGTGTACCAACTAAGAGACTTCAACAAGATCATACTTAGGTGTTTAAAATACATAGGTGGCAGGGGGTGGGGGTGGCGGGAGGCGGCTAGTGCTGGAGAAATTGCTCAGTTAATCACTGAGAGGTCCTGAGTTCAATTCCCAGCAATCACATGGTGGCATACAGCCATCTATACTGGGATCTGATGCCCTCTTCTGGCCTGCAGGTATACATGCAGACAGAACACTTGTACATCGAAGCATGGGAGAATAGCAAAGTAGAAGGATCCAGAGGGTCCTAGAAACCTACAAGTAGAACATTAGGAAAGGCAGATTTGGGCCCAGGGGTCCCGCTCAAACTAAGGCACCAGCCAAGGACAATACAGGCAGTAAACTTTAAACCCCTACCCAGATCTAGCCAATGGTCAGAATATTCTCCACAGTTGAGTGGAGAGTGGGATATGACTTTCTCACGTACTCTGGTGCCTCACATTTGACCATGTCCCCTGGAGGGGGAGACCTGGTGGCACTCAGAGGAAGGACAGCAGGTTACCGAGAAGAGACTTGATACCCTATGAGCACATACAGGGGGAGGTAATCCCCCTCAGGAACAGTCATAGGGGAGGGGAATAAGGGGAAAATGGGAGGGAGGGAAAAATGGGAGGATACAAGGGATGGGATAAACATTGAGATGTAACAAGAATAAATTAATTTTAAAAATTAAAATAAATAAATAAATAAATCTTTAAAAAGATGTATAGGTGGGTCCATTGAACATTGCTGGATAAGATCCTCTATAGCCACTTAGCCTAATCCTAAACAACAACAACAACAACAACAAAAGGAGACCTTAATTTTAATAAATTTTAAATTACAATGAAATGAAAACTAACAATCTACATGCTGGTATCTGTATGTGTTTGTGAAGTGAGGTTGGATGTATTTTAGACATGGTACACTCTTAGGGCCTTCTAGATTGATTCGGACACCTCTGGACTTGCTCAACCTTTTCAGGAGAGAGACAGGACTGTAATATGGAGCTAGCTATTGCTGAGAAAGTGAACTAGTCGCAGGAAATGTCAAAATTCCCCCTTCATATGGCAACCCTAATCATAAGCTGACAGGACCAAAGTATTGGCATCTTCCATGATATTGCAAACATCCACAGGCTCCTCCAGCTGCGGCCAGATCTCCAGCAGCATCTCTCTTACATTTGCTTTTCCTTCATGACATTTGATCAGTCAACAGTAGGAGCCCCAGTGTTCTCCTGAGCCACTCTACAGTTGAAAATCCAGACCATGTCACAGGTTGCTCTGAAGGCGGGTAGGGCGAGCAGAGCGCCTTTCAGACTGGGCTCTGCACTGACCAATCACAGAGGCGCTGCTAGGGAGCTGGCCTTTGTGGAGGTGAAGCTTGTGCGCTCACTGGGAAAAAGCCAAGCTGTTTGAGATGAAAATGAAGGCAAAACACTTCGGGCAGCTGGAGAGGCTTCTGAAGGCTGCAAAGACTGGATTTCCAGGGCTTGGAGAACGAAGCAGAGATGGTTTAAATTTTTGGGAAGCAGACAGGCGCACAGCTTCGGGTCAGTTTAAAAATGGAATCTGGGGAGCTCTTCTACAGAGAAAAATCACACAGGCTGATTCATGCTGGGGGAGTGAACCGGGGGCGGGTGGGGGGGCGGGGAAGCCTGACTCTGGGGGCCTTGTTTAAAGAGGCGACTCAGCCTCTAGCTCAGGCTCAATTAAAGCGTGTGAGGCTGGGGTTGGTAGGGGGAGCCTCTGCTGGATCCAGTAGGCAGTCCTACCCTTCTACTGAGTTCCTTCCGCTGTGTTGTCCTTCTCTGAACCTCCCACATGAAACCCTCTCCCACAGCGGCCTCTGCAGAACCAGCACCATGGCATCTCAGAGGAGCATGACAGAAATGCGTAGTTGTGACTCAGATGTACTGAAGTGGCACTGTTTTTCCAAGACATGTGTATGACTTGAGGGCACATTAAAGTTTGAGAAGCATTGCTTTACAACACACACAGTGCTCTGGAGAGAGAGAGAGAGAGAGAGAGAGAGAGAGAGAGAGAGAGAGAGAGAGAGAGAGAGAGAGAGAGAGAGAGAGAGAGAGAGAGAGAGAGAGAGAGAGAAGACACGCGCAGTAAGTAATTCCCAGCAAGGGCATATAGATTAGGAGCACCCATCCTGTTTTATTCTCTCTACAGATATCCAGTTAGCACAATTAAATAATTACTTCACAGGCCTTGGGATTGAGTCAGGGTGTGGCTATCACATATTGGACACTATTCTGTCTGTACTGTGTGAACTGCTAGGCTTATAAAGATATATAAACATTGCCCCAGCCCTTAAGGAGACTACAGGTATGTTAACAAACAGCTAATTAAAAAAAAAGTTAGTTTTGATGTCAAAAACATGCATTTGGCACTGAGGTCCCATGAGGAACGAGAATAGCACATGTATGAAATAAGGGAGAAAGCAAGCTGATAACATTGAGCTTAGAAAGAAAAGGCATATATATGTATATGTATATATATATATATATATATATATATATATATATATATATATATATACATATATTTTTTTTTCATATTGGGCATGGGGCCTTGTTGGTAGGATAACAGGAGAAGCAGAAAGAAAGCTGTATCACACAGAAGAAGAGCATTAACTAAACCTCGAGAGCAAGAAACATGTTGACCTGTCCAGACAGCTTAAAGTAGTTTCGGATGGCTGGGTTTAGGTTTTGAAGATGGTGCATTGGGGTCTGGTGGTCAGAGATAAGGAGTGAGAGCTCGGCACAAGCCAGGTGGAGCGGTTTTGTAGACCAAGCCTTTTGGGAGGATTCCTACAGAGCAATAAAAGGAAGCCGGGAAGAGTTTTAAGTAGGGCAATAACCGGATCCTGTTCGCGTTTTAGGAACACCGCGCTGGAGGATGCCTGGGGAGTGGTGATTAGCCAATTTGGCTGAAGCATCAAGTACATGGAAGGAAGCAACGGTGTCTGGAAATGCAGCTCTGGCTACAGATCATGGAGGATGCTGGCTTCCACGCTGTACGCTTAGTAGGCAGCGGGGAGTAGGAGGATGCCTTTGACTGAGAAGAGCCTGAAGGCAGGAGGCCAGTTAGAAGGTTCCTGAAGTCATGTAGGCAAGGGGTAACAGAACCTGATGACTCCAAGAATAGAAATTATGGGCTAGATTCAAGAAGCAGGTGCCTAATTATGAGCATAGTTTCATTACTCATTTTAGGGTGGCACCATTTTATACACAAATCAGATCTTTATAAACGCCTCACCTCTGTGCCAGTCACTGGGTGAGACCCTCCTAAGGTTTGGTGGGTCTCTGAGGAAAAAATGTTCCTGCTGCTGCCCCAACTGTAGGTTCATAACCTAATCACAGATGGACACCCAGAACCGGTAGAATTGGCCTCTAGTCCCCTCCTTTGGCTGCTGTCCAGCTTTGATTATTTGACTAGGGAAGCATGCTATCATTATTGCTTGTCTTTATTAGCCTCCAAGAGAGCAGCCTCCTCCTCCTCCTCACCTTTAAGCCCTTTTCTACCCCCATGTGTTGCCTTCGCTCATTAGAACCACTGACTTCTTGGTGGCACAGGGACATGAAAGCCCTATTTCTAGCTCCCAGTTCCTTTGCCAGAGTGTGATGGGTACCACTACCACTGAGTCACACTTACTTCAGCTGATGCCAGACTAGTTGGTATGTGATTTGAAGCTCAGGAGCTTTATTGCAGGTGCCATTCCCAGCATTTCTTTAGAAAGCTCTTCTGCGTGTTTCAGTTACACATTACAGAATATTTATAATTCTGGGTCAAGCATCACGCTTGGCTTGAGTTCCAAAATACAGAATTCTAAGTGGCTATTTTCTCCTCTAAAGAAGAAGAAGAAAAAAGAAGAGTATACTTGAAGAAGATAGGAAGTGGCACTGTGTGTGCGTTTCCTGTACCATCCCTGTGTACCACGTGACCGCTTGCCTTCTGGTGCTGTGTGACTGTACACTTTCTAATTCAGGATCCATTGAGCCTGGGGAGTGATTGGAAACAGCCATGCTGCAATCTTAACATTTAGAAGAACCTATTGTTATCTGAGCTTTTTATTTTTGTAAAGATACTCAGCCGGAATAGAAGCTGCCCGCCCCCGCACGATACCTGTATGGGAGTCATGCTTGATCAATAGTGTTCAAATCTCCACCACTTATGAATGGAACTGGACAAGGGTTGAAGTATGCATGTTGTACCTTTACATAAAATACATCATAAACAAATTCAGATTTTCTTATTCGTTTGAATATGGACTACCAAAATATTATGCCTTAGCAAAACCACAAACCCTCAATATCCAGATATTTTCCCTTTCAGATAGACTTTATTGTTGTGTTAAAGATAATAGTACTGCTGGTTTATGAAATACCTTTATAAGAAATACCTCTATAAGAAATTGAGGTGGGCTTATTTTTTTTTTTAATTTTTTATTGGTTCTTTGTGAATTTCCCATCGTGCACCCCAATCCCACTCATCTCCTCTTCCCCTTGTACCCTTCCAAGCAGCATTCCCCCTCACACACACAGAGAAAAGAAATCCCACTGCGGAAGCTGTACTGTGTCACAGCGTGTCCCACAGCTGTACTGTGACACAGCGTGTCCCACAGTATACCTTCTGCCCACACTTCTTTGCTTGCAGACGTTCACTGCCATGGCTTGTTGGTCTGGGATGAGGCCTCTGGCTTCTGCTACTCTTATCAATACGGAAACTTCACTGCGACTCCTTTTAGATAGCCTGTTGCTGCCTCTTGTCATGCAGATTCTGCAGCTTTGGATCTGTGGGCCCAGCTCCTTCCTGCACTCCAGCAGTTCATAGATGGGGTAGATGTTGGGGTGGGCCAACTCAAAGCCCTGCACCTGGGCCTGGGAGGTATCTGAGCTGGTCAGAGCCCTGCTTTGAGTCTGACCCTGGCTTTGGACAGTTAACCTGGATCATGGAACACATTTTTTATTTCTGCTGCTACCCAGAAAAGGAGTCTCTGCATCAATCTCTGAGCCCTTAGGCCCAGTGTCATATGACTTGATTCCTGTTTTATGTACATTGAAATGGTAACCTGCTTGCAGAGCTTGGCCACATTTTTTAGTGTCTATTCTTGCTCTTTATCTCTCACTGCTGTGCATTATGTAGAATGCAGTCAACTTGTCCCCAGTTGCAAAACTAGTCAATAACTAAGCTGGGCCCCAGTTCAAGATTTTTCATTTGCTTCTAAAAATCAAACTTTATCTCATTGTCTAGAGAGCTGTTCTCAAGGCATCACTGCCCCAGAGCTGGTAACCCAGGAACACACAAAGTGCAGAGCCAAAGGATCTTTATTCTAGTCCGGGATCTGCTGGTTACCGGCTCTCCCTGACTTCAGCTGGCCTGACAGACAATGCCATAAAGAGCTGCCGTGAGCTTAAAGCACTTGAGAAGCAGAAATAAAATGCTTTTTTACAAACGCAGAGGTCTCAGTAGCTAAAGGACTTCCCTTTTTAAGATTTAAATAACATGTGTTAATTTCTAAGAAACAACAGGATGCAGATAAACATGAAGAGAAAAAAGATCCCTTGTAATATAATCCAGTAGTATATTCTACAGCTTATTTCAGCACATTATTTTTATTTTATGTTTTTTTAGCACATCATTTTTAAAATTTGCAACCTAATTGAACACGTTATAGTCTTTACCAATATTTTGCCATAGTCTTTACATCCATCTATCTATATCTATATAAAAAACATTGATCAATCTATCAATCTATCTACCTAGATCTATCTAGATGCTAGATAGATAGATAGATAAATAGATAGATAGATAGATAAATAGATAGATAGATAAATAGATAGGATCAACCAATCAGTTAAGAATAACCATTGAGATGTAATATGAATAAATTAATAAAATTAAAAAAAATGTGTTTCTTAAGGAATTTAGAGAAAGGTCATTGATACAAAATTGGAGAAAGGCGTATTAGGCAGTTTTCCAAGTCGCTCACTGACTGTTCATTTCTGTTTGCTGTGGTCTCCCTTCCTCTCCCTCCCTTGCTTTTCTTCTCTCCCCACACTCTCCCTTCCTCCCCCATTGCTCCTCCCTCCCTTCTTTCCAGACAGAGTCTCATTTCCCAGCCAAGGCCTGAAACTCCCCGTCCTTACGCGTGGCTCGGGACGAGGCTCAGGTGGGAACCCAATGCTCGGTGAATGAATAAACGTGAGCATGTTCCCAGGAGAGGCAGCTGGGACTTTCAAGGTACTCCCCTTTACCCTGTGATTCCAGAACAGCCAGGGCAGGCACAGTTTTAGAACATGGAAAGCAGTGTCAGTGTAGCAAGCTGACTTATCATGATATGGTCACCCACTGTCAGCGGTTCTCACCCTGTGGGTTACAACGCCTTCGGCGGGGGGTCGCGTATCTGATATCCTGTATATCAGGTATTTATCTTACAATTCATAACAGTAGTAAAATGACGGTTATGAAGTAGCAAGGAAAATAATTGTATGGCCGGTGGTCACCACACATGGGGAACTGTGTTAAAGGGTCGCAGCATGAGGAAGATTGATAACCACTGGGCTACATGCTCACTTTAGAAGAGAACCAAATTTGCAGCTGTTGTGGATTTTCTACAAGGGAGGAAAAACAAAAAGTGTCCAAGTAACAAAATAATTTGGTATAATGAAAATAAAGCACATGGGTTTTTTTGTTTTGTTTTGTTTTGTTTTTTTGTTTTTGTTTTTGTTTTTGTTTTTTTTGAGACAGAGTTTCTCTGTGTAGCTTTGCAGACCAGGCTGGCCTCGAACTCACAGCAATCTGCCTGCCTCTGCCTCCCGAGCGCTGGGATTAAAAACAAAACATTGCCTTTGAGTTAACATTTTGCCCTAATGAAGAGACAAGCACTGTCAGAATTTTACCTAAAGCTAATTTAAAATAAACAGAACGTTTACCTGAGTTAAGTAGACTCCAGTCAGTGGGAAGGAGGCCATGAGCCCCCACGGCTGACTGAAGAGATGTGGGCAGTTGATGGCTTGTAGGGAGAAACAGTTGGTTTTCTTTAAAAGTCTGGCTCCAAGTTGGCTGACCACATCTTGGTGTGACACCCAGGAGCATATGGGCAGCACAATTTGAAGTAGATAGATTATTAAATTTTTAAAAAGTGGACACAACACTGGGGTGGGAGGTAGGAAATGGAGGTGGGTCTGGGAGGATGAAATTCTCAAAGACTTAATAAGATATTTAATAGATATTTTAATAAAAATCTTTGGAGGTTGGCCTGATGTATTTTGATGCTAATTACTGCTTGATGTCTCTGTGCCCCCCACCTTGTACCTTGCCTAAGAGCCTGATGTGTTTGTCCAATAAAAGGCTATCACATCTAGGCGGGACAAGTGAGATAGGCGTGACTAAAGTTCCTGGGCTTTGAGGAGAGGAAGAGAATCTTGAGAGGAGAGGAGATGAGACAAGGAGAGAGGAAGATGGAGGCCATGTCATGGGCTAGGTAGAGGAGAAGCACATGGCCAGCGTGGATGGAGACTTTGCCCAGATGATGATAATTAGCAAGGATTTGGTATGACGGATGGGAAGCAACTTGATAGAAATCATTAAAAGCAGATGGCATGGGATTATGGGAAGTAGTTAAGGGGATTAATATCTTCCCTGCCCGAGGTTAACTAAGGCTATTTTAAAATATAACAGGTATTTGTGTCTTCATTGATTGCTAACAGGTTAGAAAATACTAATGTAATAATAATTATAGTCCTGATAATAAACATTATTAGGCCATACTGATAATATAACCACAACAAACGCTCCTGTTTGTTTTTTAAAACATATTTTAAATCAAATTCAAAAAAAAAAATCAGAGTGCCTTATTTTTGTCAAAAGAAAATTATACTTATTTTCCATCTACTTACAGGAGAAATAATACCCCAGATTATCCAACCAATACCTAATACATGTTTTCAAACCTTCCAAAGATTTGGATTATTACATATTTCAAAGTAATAATTACAAACACATTGCGTTGCATTCACATCTTGCAAGGCTGCTCACAAAACACTTGAGTATTCGAACACAATAAAAGATAATCAAGAAGCAAGTCCAGTCGGAAACAGTCAGCTTCCTTTAGAGCGCCAGACTTAGTATTTCATGGTTCATAACGGTTTCAGAGTAGGTGGCTCATGTCTCTATTATTTGAAGTCTGTTTTCATAGACATGCACTTCAACCCTCAGACACTGTGCTTGACACTCCGGTAATAACACTGATGCCATTTTTATTTCCTCTAAGTCTTTTGCACGTCAGTGGACAAAGCCAAAGGCCCCAGTGTAAAGTTTAATCTCTCCCTCTGTCTTCTGTGCCTCACTGCTCTGCTCTCCTTGAGGACTTTATTTAATTGCCACTCTCTTCTCAGTACCCACAACATTTTCCTCTTTTTTTTTTCTATTTATTTGTGTGTTTGTTTACTCACTTTACAGCCTGATCCCAGCCCCCTCCCTCCTCTCCTCCCAGTCCCAGCCTCACACCCTCCTCCCCCATTTCCCCTTCTCCTTCTTTTCAGAGAAGTGGAGACCCCCTCCCCCCAATGGGTACCAACCCACCCTGGCACCTCACTGTGGTACATTTACCCAATGTAATAGTGCTCGGCTATTAAAAACAAAGAGATCATGTAATTTGCAGGCAAATGGATGGAGCTAGAAAATATCATCCTGAGTGATGTAACCCAGACCCAGAAAGACACGCATGGTGTGTACTCACTTATAAGCAGATAATAGCCATAAAGCACAGGATAGCCATGCTGAAACCCACAGACGCAAAGAAGCCAAGGAGCACCCAAGGGAGGATGCCTGAATCTCAGAAGAGAAAATGAAATAGACATCTGAGGTAGCTAAGAGGAGGGAACTGGGTAGGATAATAGGGGTGGGGTTCAGGTGTGGGAAAAGCGGTGTATGGGGGGGCACAGGATTGGAGGAGGGCTGAAAGAGAGAACAGAAAGAGGCTTGGGGGCATCTCTGAAACATTTCCCCTCTTATCTAATTCTTTTCCTCATCAAATAATCACACTTAGTTCTCTTATGGTCGGAATCAAAGGCAGATAGTAAAACAACCCTTCTGATGTCTCCTCCCATCTACAATTCTTTATTATTACTTAGCCTACTGTTTACCATGGGCAAGATGGTCCACTGGGTGTTGGTGTTGACCACCAAACCTAATGATCTGAGTTCAATCCCAGGGAGCCACACAGTGGAAGGAGAGAGCAACAGAATGGACTCTCAATACCCTTGGCATGAGAAGGTATCGGCGGCCCATCCCCCACACACAGACACACACACACATACAGATGACACACACAGACACACACAGATGACACATATACAGATGACACACACGGACACACACATATACACACAGACATACACACAGACACACGCACACATAGAATCTTAGTAACTTTAAAAACTTTTAATTTCAAAAAATTGGAGTTATGTCTCAGTAGGAAAAAACACTACCTGCTTTTCCAGACGTCCTGAGTTCAATTCCTGGCAACATCATGGTGGCTCACAACCATCTATAATGTGATCTAATGCCCTATTTGGGCCTGCAGGTGTACATACTGATAGAGTATCCATTTACATAAAATAAATTCAATAAATCTTAAAAAAATAAAAACAACCCCTATTGTTTAATATTGTATATTATTTAACTACTATCTTTGCGCCCAAAATCTTCAGAGTTATTAGCATTTGCTGGCCCCAATTTCTCACTTTCTATTGACTTCAACCTACTTTCTGTTCTCACCCTCCAGTGAACTGAAAGCATCTCCTGCGACCATGAGGTTGCTTTATGAACAGCTGGCGGAGTTGACCCCTCAGCCACGTTTATAGCATTAATTAGAAACTGGGAGCAGGTGGTACCATGGGGAGAAGCAAGGTGAGTCCCTGAGATCAAGCATGAAAAGGCACCTACCTAACACTCACTCTACTATGCAAACAAATACATTTGCATTGCACTGAGCCACCAAGGATGATGAATTGTTACAGAGCCTGACGTTATTAGTCCCAGCAAGCACACAGTTCCTCCTTGGTGCACTCTAAGCTTTGGCCACCTACAGAAACTGCTGTGTGCATGCATGTCTGCATGTGTGTGTGGTGCTGCCCAGGCCAGTATTAATTCCTTCCTTTCTTTTCTTTGTTGACAGGTATGGTCCCCAAGGAAGTTTCTCTGTCCCTGACAAAGGTATTCCCCATCCTGCACTGTCCAGCACCTGTGCCACTGGACCGTAATAGCTTCTGTCCCGTAATGAACACTCTGAGACAGGAGGCATTTGCACTAGCGTTTCCACTAGCCTTGAGCCATAGCTGACACATCGTAAGAGTCTTAGTTTGGTATATGAATTCCAAGAATTATGGGTATGCTGTAATAAAAGCAGGCTGAAATGGTACTAGATCCTTACCAAAAACTCTTATAATATCATTAGATTCTGAAAAAGAAGAACACATTTACAGCCATATGTTTTGATATCCTTTAGCTAAACTCTAGCTATTAGAGACTTATAGCTTGCTTAAAAATAATCTCCTGCTACCACCGGCTTTAAAGATTATATGTGAAAAAAAACACATAAAGCCACATACACCTTTTATCTACTTTCCTTACAGGTGATTTTTTTCATCTACAATAATTTTTTCTTACAAATAATATTTTCATATGATCATACTCTGTACATTCGAAATGTACTAATGTTTTTATCGGCGATAAGCAACGAGAAAGAGATTTATCTACTCTGCTGTGTAAGTGCTAACATGATTTTAAAAAAACAACCAAGAACACTAATTTTGTTGTCAATTTTATAACCTTATAATTACCTCATAAATAGGCAGCATTTTTTTCTCATGGTAATCACTGCAGTTTTCAAACAGCTTAAAAAGAAGAAAAGCATTGGAGCTTTTTTTTTTTTTTTTTTAGGACAGATGAAATTATTTGTTTTGACATTTGTTGACTGTGTCCTTCCCAACTCTGAATATGGGCAAGCTAGAGAGTTCTGTGTCCAGGACACTGAATTCTGACAACTTTAGAGGTGACCCAAGCAGAACCCATCTGTGGACTCAGACGAAATTATCCTCACCTCTCTCCACAGAGGTGCCTGGTCATGTCACCAGATGAAGTGCTGGCACGTTCATATCCAGCCAATCACTCAGTAGAGGGGTCTGAACAGTCACTGGGCAAGGACCAGGGACCCGAGAAATAGCCCCGCCTCTCCAGCCCCCACCCAGAGATACAGGGTAGTGCTGGCCCAGGCAGTCATCCTATGAAGAGGACAGAAGAGTTTAAGAAATAGGTTGAGCTGGGCGTGGTGGTACACGCCTTAAATCCCAGCACTTGGGAAGCAGAGGCGGGTGGATCTCTGTGAGTTCGAGGCCAGCCTGGTATACAAAGTGGGTTCCAGGACAGCCAAGGCTACACAGAGAAACCCTGACTCGAAAAACCAAAAAGAAAAGGAAAGAAAGAAATAGGTTGAAAGCCATGTGACAGTTTCGTGGGGTACAGACAACAATGTTCATATAGTTTATGAGAGAGAGGGTCCAGGTGCTAACTATAGATGAAGGGCATGGGAGGCTATCACGATTCTAAGCTGGGTCAGAAGGAACCATAGAACTCCAAGAGTAAAGAGAGTTTTAGAGATGGTGATTTCAGTTCAAACCTTTCATCTGAAAGAGGAGGAATTAATCTTTACTCAGGTTAACCCAGCTGGCTTGGGTTATGCAGAGAGTTGGTGAAAATAGTAACTGTGGCTTCCTAAGGAGGAGGCGGGCAAGAACACTGAAGGAAGTGGGTCACTTTTCCTTTGATTCAGAAACGCAAACCCTTTGAAGGGTATGTAGAGCATTAAAAAAAAAAAAAAAAAGTAGCTGCAATCACCTGCAGAACTGAGCCCAATTTTGAGGTTGGTCCCTATGCTAGGCCAGACAAAATGTTCTTTTTAAAATGTCTTTGTGCATAGATAACCTTCATAAAATTAGTTCATATTTGCTTTTTTTTTTTAAATTGGTTTTTCAAGAGAGTTTCGGAATAGCCCTGGCTGTCCTGGACTCACTTTGTAAACCAGGCTGGCCTCGAACTCAAAGAGATCCACCTGCCTCTGAACTTCTTTGCATCTGCCTAATTGTTTCTGGGTGTGCCCTAAGAATGATAAAAGATTTGTAAGATTGAGGTCTTGATATTTTTAAAATGTTATTTAGTTTTATTGAAAATAAATTTATTTTTCATCCAATATATTCTGATAACAGTTTCCCTTTGTTTGGGCTCTTGACATTTTTAGGATCACTCTTAGACTCCCCCAGATGTTACATAACTCAATTCAATTTCCTTTCCAAAGCCTTCCATTCATTAACAGTCCCATTGCTATGTTTGCTTCAGTAGAATCTCTACAGTGCCGTTTCAGATAACATGAGATACATAAATACTTTGAAGCATTATTTTTACTTTATGTGTCTGGGATGTTTGGCTCGAACATATGTCTGTGCAACATGCACATGCCTGTGAGCCAGCGTGTGGGTGCTTGGCATTGAACCCAGGTCTTGCAGAAGAATATACAATACTCTTAACCCCTGAGCCATCTCTCTGGCTGAGCTAGAAAAGCATGTCCATTAAGTAGTTTGCTGTGATACATGTGATGCTTGAAGATTGGGTCATCAGTGTGAAAAAGCCAACTTGATAAGATGTGGATAAGGAGACCAGAGGCTCAGAGGCATGTAAAAAGTCAGAGCTACAGAGACATGTTCTTCCGCATGGAAACCAGAAGGCCTAACATCCTAAAAACTGAAAGAAAGAAAAATCTATTGTTTTTTAACTCTGGAAAAGAATCACAGGTTTATAGTAATCAAATTTGATCATGAAAAGTGGGGTCAAAACCTAGCAGGTGAGATTGGCGTGTTCATTTTCTGTTGTCCATCTCTTCCATTCCTGGGGAGAGAGAAGTTGACTTTGTCTGCATGGAAGTATGGTTGTTTGCCTTGGGTGTCTGCAAGGAGGCATCTCAACGGGCACTACAAAGCACTTTCATTTGCCTCACCCAGAACTCTCTCAGGGCACAGAAGGGGCACAAGGGAGTTTCTGTAAAAATATATACTTAGAGTAGGGTAGGTGTCTAGGTGCAGGTCTGTGATTTCAGCACTTGTGAGTCTAAGACAGGAGGATCACAAGTTCAAGCCCAGCCAGGGCTACAAAGTCTTTTTAAGGAAAGAAGGAAGGAAAGAAGGAAGAAAACAGTGCATATAATCGAGGAAAATAAGAAACGGAAGGAAATTGAGGAAAATAACATTTGAGAAGGAAAGCTAGGGAGTTAGATACTCGGAGTGAAGTGCTGAGGAAAATGTGCAGTTTCTAGTTGCCAAGAAGGCAACACCTCTGCACAGGGCATATGACCAGCAAAGACCTTAATGCTCCTCTTCAATTGATTTTCAGATTGTGCAAACATAAAGTAAAGCCAAAGGCTGAGCTGTGAACTGCTGACCACAGCAGCCAGGGCCACGCTGGCCGTAACATACACAGAGCCGAGCTGCAAACGCCAGGGCGACTTGTGTTCTCTCTTACATCTATGCAAGTTCCATCAGATCACCAGCTAACCACCAAACAAGTGGAAGAGAGTCCTGCAGCCGTGCATGACAAATAGCAACTACTTACAAAACAATTCTAAAACATCACCCCAACAGGCCCACATCAACACCAACAGTAAGAGCCTACCTACCATAGCACATGTGTGCATGCCATAGAGTAAAGCCAAACCTTAAAGAGCCTAAGATTTAAATAAAGGCTTATTAGGCATTCAAAGATACAAGAAAATGTATTTCTTCACAAGGAGGGAAAAGGAACATGACCTGTTGTTAAGGAATTCTAAACCCTGGACCCACTTGATGAATGACTGAAAGAATAAAACCATGAAAATATTAATAATGTTAAACGAACAAAATGAATTTAAGAATTATTAAAATAAAAGTATCATTAACTTCCCTTCTTACCCCATATCATTGTAGAAAAACTGATAAGCAATAATTGTAAACCTACATTAGTGGACACATAATGTATGGGGATATAATTTGGGACAATACCATAAACAGAGTGGTGAACTTGTAGAGAACATTAACACTATAAATTGTTTGGTATGAATTCAAACTAAATTTCTTACAAATTTAAACTTTAACAGTAATTTTCATGATACCTGCTTTAAGATAACAGGTAAGCAAGAAGTAAGCAAGCTAACAAGTGAATGAAAATAAACAAGAAGAAATGTAAATGGTTGCAAAAATGAAATTAATTCAATTACAAGGAAACATATATAAAAATATAAATGAGGCAGTATTAAGAATAAAAAAGTTATAAGACACAGAAAACAAATAGCAGAATATGTAGGCACATCTTTATCAGCAGCTGTATTACCTATAAACTTGTTATCCTCTCCAATTAAAAAAAGACATATTTAGGGATCCAAGATGGTGGCGAGCAGTGTGGACCTTGTTTGGAGGTTCCAGTGAACAATTCAGGGAATTGCACAGATTTCTGAGCCAGGAACACCGAGGCCCACACACCACGGCAGCGGGAGTGCTCCACGGTTAGGAGGGACCAGGATGCGGAGGACCTGTGTGCCCCTGCACATGGGAGGAACATGGATGTTCTCGGATCGGAGTAGCAGAGGCAGCAGCAGCGGCACCAAAGTCAGCAGCAGCGGTGGCTGAGGTTTGCAGCTCATAGCCTTCCGGTAGAGGTGATTGGTGTGGTGGCCAGAGGGAGTTGCTGCAGGAGAGGGGACTCTGGGCAGGATTTGGGTCGCGTGGTGCCTTGGGACCCAGAATGGACTCGGCGGACAATTCGGCCCCAGAGACCCGGGTTCTGGCCCAGCCCAGCAAGCAATTCTGCCCGAGGCACTAACTCAGCACAGCCACAGCTCCCCTGCTGTGGCGCAGGCTGGGCGGAGCACTCAGTTCCACCCTAGGCACCACTTCAGCTCAGTGGCAGCTCCCCTGCGGTTATGCATTCTAAGCGAGGGCTTGGTTCCACAAGGGGTGCTGGCTCAGTGCAGCCGCACTTCTGCTGTAATGCAGGCTGGATGGAGTGCTCAGTTCCACCAACAGCCCTAGATCAGCGCAGCCGCAGTTCTCCTGCTGTGATGCAGGCTGGGCAGAGCCCACAGTTCCACTGGCTCTAAGACTCTGGTTGAACACAGTATGCAGTTTGAATCCAGAATTCCTGGCTGAGCTTGGCAGACAGTTTGGGCCCTGAGTCAATAACTGACACAGCATGCACTTTGGGCCAAAAGCCTTAGCTGAGCTTGGTGTGTAGTCCCAGCCCAAAAATTCTGGCTGACCCTGTGTACATTTGAGCCCAAAATTCCTAGCTGAGCTCGGCAGACTGTTCAGGCCCTGAGAATCTAGCTGAGTTTCGGCCTGTGGTTTGGGCCCAAGTGTTCCGGCTGGAATTGGCAGGGAACACAGAAGGCTGTGGATACCTTGGTCTGAACACAACTCTCATTCAGAGAACCCAGAAACGATTGCAGGACCCACAGCACAGGGGGAGGTGAGGATCACTGACTGTGAGAGTCCAAAAACAACAGGGCTAACTCCTAACATCCATACCAGTGAAGCATTAGAGCTTCCAGCCTCGGGAAATGGTGAGAAAACAAGTGAATCTATCATCATACTACCTCCATCCAACTACGGAAGTACCCAACAAAAACAAAGTTGGCAAGATGTCTAAGGACAGCGAAAAAGCATACGCAAAAAACCCCAAAACAAACATGGCTACTCCAGTTTCAGCTATCCCAAGAAAACAACCCAGAGAACTCAACAATGGAAATACAAAAAAAATTATGTCAAATCCTTAGTAGTGAGGATGATAATGGAGGAAACAAAAAAAATTCGTAATCAAATGCAGGAAGACACAGCCAAACACTGTGAGAGACATAAAAGAAAGGCACATAGAGTGGAACTGGAAAAATTGCAGGAAAATGCAAACACCAGATGAAAGAAATAAATAAAACGGTTCAAGCTCTGAAGACCTATAAAGAGGCAATGGAAAAAACTCAGGAATATACAAACAATCAGATGAAAGAAATCAAAAAAGTCAGTTCAAGATCTGAAAATGAAAATGGATTCATGATAAACACAGACAGAAGAAAACGAGCAACACCGAGGTGAGTTTTCTAACAGAATCCAAGAGATTGAAGAATGAATCTCAGTCTAAAGATACAATCACAGATCTTGAAGCAACCATTAAAGAAAATGCCAAAATCTGTAAAACTCCTGACACAAAACATCAAGAGATTAAGGACACCATGAAAAGAAAGAAATTTGAGGATAATAGGCATTGAAGAAGACAAAAGATATCAGACTCCAAGGCCCAGAAACTATTCTCAACAAAAGCATAGAAGAAAATTTCCCCAATCTAAAGAAAAGAGATGCCTATATAACATACAAGAGGCCTACAGAACACTAAATAGAATTGACAGAAAAGAAAAACTACCCGTCACATATAATCAAAACACAAAACATACAGAACAAAGAAAAAATATTAAAAGCTGCAAGGGAAAAGGGGCCAGATAACATTTAACGGCAAACCTATCAGAATTACACCCAACTTCTCAGCAGAGACCATAAAAGACAGAGGGCCTGGACAGAGATCCTCCAAACCCTAAAAGACCACAGATGCCAGGCCAGACTACTTTACCCAGCAAAACTATCAATAACCATTGATGGAGAAAACAAAATATTCTAAGAAAAACAATTCAAACAGTACCTATCCACAAATCAGCTTTACAGAAGGTACTAGAAGGAAACTCCATCCAAAGGGTCAAGCTACAAACCAAAACTACTCAGGAAATAGATAACTATCCCATGGCAAAAACACAACTACACAAACGCTCGACTGAAAAAACATCAAAATTAAGACTCTTAACAGTCACTGGTCATTAATATCTCTCAACATCAATGGTCTCAATTCTCCAATAAAAAGACACAGACTAATTGAATGGGTACATAAACAAGAGCCAACATTCTTCTGCATTCAAGAACACATCTCACCCATAATGATAGGCATTACCTCAGGGTAAAAGGTTGGAAAAAAATATTCCAAGCAAACTGGTCACAAGAAGCAAGCAGGCGTACCCATTTTAGTATCGAACAAAATAGACTTTCAACCAAAATTAATCAAAAGGGATGAGGAAGGACACTTCATACTCATCAAAGGTAAAGTCAACCAAGATGACATCACAATTCTGAACATCTATGCTCCCAATACAAGGGCACCCATATTTGTAAAGATCTGCCTAAAAAAGCTTAAACCACACATCGAATCCCACACAATAATAGTGGAGACTTCAACACCCCACTCTCACTGAAGGATAGTCATTGAAACAGAAACTAAGCCAAGAAATAACATCATTAACCAATGCCATGGGTCAAATGGATCTAACAGATATCTATAGAACCTTTCACCCAAACAAGAAAGAATACACCTTCTTCTCTGCACCCCATGGAACCTTCTCCAAAATTGATCACATCGTAGGTCACAAAGCAAGCCTCAATAGATACAAGAGGATTGAAGCAATACCTTGTATCCTATCAGATCACCATGCTCTTAGGCTGCAATTCAACAACAACAGAAATAACAAAAAGCCTACATGTACATGGAAACTGAACAACTCTCTGCTAAATGACACCTGGGTCAGGGAAGAAATAAAGAGAAGAAATCAAGGAGTTTCTGAAATTCAATGAAAATGAAGAAACAACATACCCAAATTTGTGGGATACATTGAAAGCAGTGCTAAGAGGAAAATTCATAGCACTAAGTGCCTTTAAAAAGAAATTGGAAACATTACACATAAGCATCTTAATGATACAACTGGAAGCCCTAGAAAAAAAGAAGCAGAAACACCCAAGAGAAGTAGACCTCTGGAAAGAATCAAACTCAGGGCTGAAATTAACAAATTAGAAACTAAGAAAACAGTCCAAAGAATCAACAAAACCAAGAGCTGGTTCTTTGAGAAAATCAACAAGATAGACAGACCATTAGCCAAACTAACTAAAAGGCAGAGAGACAGTATTAAAATCAACAAAACGAGAAATGAGAAGGGAGACATAACAACAGACACTGAAGAAATTCAAAGAATCATAAGATCCTACTTGGAAGGCATATACGCCACGAAATTTGAAAATCTAAGGGAAATGGATGATTTTCTTGATCAATTTCACTTGCCAAAGTTGAGTGAAGAACAGATAAACAAGCCAAATAGTCCCATTTCCCCTACAGAAATAGAAGCAATCATCGATGGTCTCCCAACCAAAAAAAGCCCAGGGCCAGATGGTTTCAGTGCAGAATTCTACCAGACCTGCAAGGGTGAGCTAATACCAATACTATTCAAGCTACTCCAAAAGATAGAAATGGGTGGAAAATTACCAAATTCATTCTATGAGGCCATAGTCTCATTGATAGCTAAACCTCACAAAGACTCAACAAAGAAAGAGAATTTCAGACCAATTTCTCTTATGAACATCGATGCAAAAATACTAAATAAAAATACATGCAAAACGAATACAAGAACACATCAAAGATATCATTCATCATGACCAAGTAGGCTTCATTCCAGGCATGCAGGGATGGTTTAATATACGGAAATCCATCAATGTAATCCACCATATAAATAAACTGAAAATAAAAAAACCACATGATCATCTCTTTGGATGCAGAGAAAACATTTGATAAAATCCAACACCCATTCATGTTTAAAGTTTTAGAGAGATCGGGGATACAAGGTACTTTCCTCAACATAATAAAGGCTATATACAGCAAGCCAATAGCCAAAATCAAAGTAAATGGTGAGATACTCAAGGAAATTCCTCTAAAATCGGGAACAAGGCAAGGCTGCCCACTCTCTCCATATCTCTTCAATATAGTACTCGAAGTTCTAGCCAGAGTAATAAGACAACAAAAGGAGATCAAGGGTATCCAAATGGGAAAGGTGGAAGTCAAATTATCCCTATTTGCAGATGATATGATAGTGTACATAAGTGACCCTCAAAATTCCACCAGAGAACTCCTACAGCTGATAAACACCTTCAGCAAATTGGCTGGATACAAAATTAACTCAAAAAAGTCTGTAGCCTTCCTATACACAAATGACAAGCTTGCAGAGGAAGAAATTAGGAAAACCACACCCTTCACATTAGCCACAAGCAGTATAAAATATCTAGGAGTTACTCTAACTAAGCAAGTGAAGGACTTATTTGAAAAAAATTTCAAACCTCTGAAGAAAGAGACTGAAGATGACCTGAGAAGATGGAATGATCTTCCTTGCTCATGGATCAGGAGAATTAACATAGTAAAAATGGCCATCCTACCAAAAGCAATCTACAGATTCAATGCAATCCCTATCAAAATACCTACACAATTTTTTAAAGACATTGAAAGTTCAATCTGAACTCATATGGAAAAACAAAAAACCCAGAATAGCTAAAACAATCTTGTACAATAAAAGGTGCTCTGGAGGAATCTCCATACCTGATCTCAAACTGTACTATAAAGCAATAGTAATTAAAACAGCATGGTACTGGCACAGCAACAGGCTGATTGATCAGTGGAATCAAATCGAAGACCCAGATATGAATCACACACATATGGTCACTGATTTTTGACAAGAAGCCAAATCCATTCAATGGAAAAAGGATAGCATTTTCAACAAATGGTGCTGGTTTAACTGGAGGTCTATGTGTAAAAAAATGCAACTGGACCCATATTTGTCACCTTGCACAAAACTCAAATCCAAGTGGATTAAAGACCTCAACATAAACCAGAGACACTAAGTCACTTAGAGGAAAAAGTGGGGAAGAGCCTGGAACATATTGGCACAGGAGACAACTTCCCAAACAGAACACCAATGGCCCAGGCCTTAAGGTCAACCATTAATAAATGGGACCTCATGAGGCTGAGAAGCTTCTGGAAGGCAGGAGACACTGTCAAGAGAACAAAGCCACAGCCTACAGACTGGGAAAAGATGTTCACAAACCCTACATCTGACAAAGGTCTAATATCCAAAATATATAAAGAACTCAAGAAATTAAACACCACCAAACCAAATAACCCAATTGAGAAATGGGGCTTGGAATTAAACAGAGAATTCTCAACAGAGGAATATCAAATGGCTGAGAAACACTTAAAGAAATGCTCAACCTCCTTAGTCATCAGGGAAATGCAAATCAAAACAACTCTGAGATTCCATCTTACACCCATCAGAATGGCTAAGATCAAAAACTCAAGCGACACCACATGCTGGCTAGGATGTGGGGAGAGAGGAACACTCCTTCATTGCTGGTGGGAATGCAAACTAGTACAGCCACTTTGGAAATCTATCTGGTGCTATCTCAGAAAACTGGGAATAGGGCTTCCTCAAGACACAGCTATTCCATTCCTTGGAATATACCCAGAAGATGCTCCAGCACACAACACGAAAATTTGCTCAACCATGTTCATAGCAGCCTTATTCATAATAGCCAGAACATGGAAACAGCCTAAGTGTCCCTCAGTAGAAGAATGGATAAAGAAACTGTGGTACATATACACTATGGAATACTACTCAGCTATTAAAAACAAGGAATTCCCAAAATTTGTGGACAAATGGATTGAGCTAGAAATGATCATAATGAGTGAGTTAACCCTGAAGCAGAAAGACTCAAGTGGTATATACTCACTTATATCTGCATACTAGCCCAAGGGGCATGTCCTATGAAAGCCTTCACTTACCAGGCACCAGCCAAGGACAATACAGGCAGTAAACTTTAAACCGCTACCCAGATCTAGCCAATGATCAGAACATTCTCCACAGTTGAGTGGAGAGTGGGATATGACTTTCTCATGTACTCTGGTGCCTCATATTTGACCATGTCCCCTGGAGGGGAAGACCTGGTGGCACTCAGAGGAAGGACAGCATGTTACCAAGAAGAGACTTGATAACCTATGAACATATGCAGGGGGAGGAAATCCCCCTCAGGAACCGTCATAGGGGAGGGGAATAAGGGGAAAATGGGAGGGGGGAAGAATGGGAGGATACAAGGGATAGGATAATCATTGAGATGTAACAAGAATAAATTAATAAAAAAAAGAAAGTAAAAAAAAAAAGATATTTATAGAACAGTTTTTAAAAGATGCAACTATACACTTTCTACCTAAGCCCAACTTCAAATCTAAACACACACTTAAGCTTAAAGCATGGGGGAAAGATATGCCACGCAAACAGCAACCAGGAGTTGGAGTGGCTACGTTCACATCAGCTGGAATACAGCGAGTCGAAAGTGTTGGAAAAACCTAAGAACACCTCATAATGCTGAAAGGGTCCATCGATCAAGGCATGACAATCGTCAACATACACGCAAACAACAACAAGGTTCCAAAATGCGTGAAACAGAATTAAAAGCCAAGGCTCTGACGGTTAGCTTTAATTGTCGATGGCACAATCTAGAATCACTCAGGAAGATGGTCTCAAGGAAGCATTGCCAAGATCAGGCTGGGCCGTCGGGGCAAGCCTGTGTGGGACTGTCTTGATTATGTCCAGTGGGTCTGGAAGACTCACCCACTGTGGGTGGCACCATTCCCCAGGCGAGGATTCTGAACTGTATCAGTGGAGAAGAGAAGCTGAGCACAGACACGACTGTATTACACATGACTGTGGCTGTGGGTAGCTGCTTCACTCTTCTGTCACCATGATTTCCTGCGGTGACGGATGATAGCTAAAAAGAACCCATTCTCCTCTTAGTTGCTTTTGTCTGAATATTTTACCATATCAAGAGCAAACAATACCAGGACAAATGATATGCTGGCATTATAAGCAGGTGCCACCACACTTCTGTTTGTTTGTTTGTTTGTTTGTTTGTTTGTAACTTGGAGTTCTGTTAACTGGACTCAAACCCACAGCTTGCAAGGCAAGGACCTTACTGTGTAAGTAAGCTCCTAGCCGGATAATGATAATTAGGACTCTGCTATACATGTACAGTACAGAGTTTTAAATAAAGAATTCTAAAATTCGGTGCTTGAAATCATATGAATGCACAACTTGATTTAAAAGCAAGCATCACTTAAACGGCCTTCAGAGACCGTGGCATTGAGAGAAATCCATATTCACCCACGCTCTGTCGTCACAGAAAAGGGGATCAATCACACGCAGGTCTTCCTAAATGCACTGGGCTGTGGTCATTCAGTTTTGCCTTTTTTCTCAGTCTCTCTTAACAGCTGTTGTTCCAAACCTTTTTGTCTGAACCACATCTCTCAGGCGTTTCTTCCTCCAGAGCAATCTCACTTTCTTTGAGAAGGAATGTCTCCCCTTACAGAATTTGAGTTGTGTGAGTCACCAAACTCACAAAGAACTTTTTTCCTTCTCATTTTGAAATTGTTAAAAACAAGCATTTGGGAGAAAGTCTGACGTTGTCCCCACAAGGGAGGAAAACAGGTCCTGCAAGTGTCCCCTCCTTAAGGAGAAAGACTATAAGATGAGTCAGTCAAGTGTTAAGACAACTTTCTTGGGGCCTGGTTCCCTAAGCTTTTTATGGTGCATTTCAAAGCTATTTCTCCTAAATATCCAGATAGCTCCAAATAATAGTCTCAGTCATTCTTTTGAATGTTCTTCATAACACAGTCTTATGAGTGAAAGGTTTGACATTATAGCTTGATAGATTCATAGTGTAATTTAAATTTCAGCTGACTCATTGCCGAACAGGCACCAACCGTACCCTTTTCTGTTCACTGTGTACACGAAACTGAATCCAGGCTACTTTTCTCCTAACCAGAACCCTTATCCCATCCCCTCCCACCTCCTCCACTGTAAAATGTACAATGATGGCAGATCTGGCAACGTGCACAGTATGGTCTTTATAGTCCAACATAAGTGGATACAATTCTGAATTGAACACTTGTGTGAGCTTCTTAGCTCCCTTGAGCCTCAACTTCCTTGTCTGTAAACTGAAATAATGCAGATCTGATAAGTTATGGAGGGAAGTAAGTGCACCTGCTGTCTGTGAAGATCCTGGTATATGGGCACCACATAATAAATGGCTGTCACTCTTGCTGTTGTTTGTCACTTCATATGCAGATGAGCAAGTTACTTGGGCCATATCAAGTCACGTTAAGTCTCTCATTGTGTTTTTAATGCTTTCTACTTGCTTGTCCAATTTCATCTCCACTCCCAGGATTTGTGGGCATAGCTTATTGCTCTGATCGGCGTAGTTTCTTTTGCACTTGACGTTACAAACTCTTAAGTGTTGCTGTTACTTTTTCTTTGCCTTGCTTGCTTGATCCCTAAGCCAGAACAGTCTTGTTGCTTATGGTTTTAGCTTATGTCCTGTCTATTTCCTCTGCACAATGACATTCCCTTCGTGACACTTGCTCACCGCTGTCTTCTTGGCTCCCAGTACCAGATCTCAGTAGATCTGTTCTGTGACGTGTTCTCCTTCTCCCCACTAGAACCTACTCTTCCTTCAAAAGAAATCTCACCACTTCCACAAGGCACAGTGGCACAAGTGTAACCCCAATACTCAATATAGTTTCCTGGGTTTTTCCAGATGCTCTGTTGAGGAAAAGAAAGGGTTTCTTGGTATGATTTTTGATGCAGGAGAAACTGTAAATACAGTAGTACAGATGTGCTTCAAAAAGTCTGGATTCAGAGTTTGTGTCTTTTCGTATATGTGTGTGTGTGTGTGTGTGTGTGTGTGTGTGTGTGTGTGTGTGTGTGTCATGTTAAACTTCATTGAGCTTTAGTGTTCCCAGTGGTGAGCCTGAAGTGAGATGATGAATGTCTGGCAGACAGTAACTATCCGTTCGATGAACCGTTTAGGTGTAAGTAGAATAAATATCCAAAAGCAATGCTTATCATTAATCACAGCCTTGGGAGAAGAAGCCAACTCACAAAATTCTCAAAATATCCTGAGTCCTCGAGTACAAGGCTGTGAATCCACAGTATTTCCGCGAATGAGGCTACACAGTGCAGTAAAAACAGCCGCACAAAGAGGGATGAGACCATTGAGAGGGGAAAAAAAATACCGAAGTTTTTTTGCTAACATGTCACAGCACATAGAAGCACACGATTCAAGCAATCTTTGGGTAGAGAATCAGGAAGGTGCACACACGGCGTCTTCCACAGCCAGACCAGCAGCTTCTTCATAGCAAAAAGTTCAGGGACATTTTGAATGAATAAATAATGTGGGATGAAATTAAAGGTCAACTTGACCTTTGCTACATTAGTAATAATAACTAACTGCATGATAGCGGATATTTATCGAGCGCTTCATCTATGCAGTCTAATGTGCTAAATGCTGCAAGTGTATAATTCACTTTAGTTTTGCCTCAAAATATTTAGAACCAGTCATTTATTTGATTCCTCCATTTTAAAGCAAGGCAGTGTGTGGCAAGAACCAAGAAAACACTAAGCTGTCACAATGACTCCTGTTAAATAAGGAAATGTGCTTCAGGCTTCGGGACTGGTAAATGTAGGCTGAGATGCTGAAAGAACTATTTCTTTGGTGTTGATGAAAATTTCCCCATGTAAGACACTTAAACAATTACTTCAGATTCTCCATTACTTTGGTGCTTTTGGCAAAACTATTCCTTAAGAAAAGTATCGATGTAGTGTGTCATTTTTGTGTGTGTGTGTGTGTGTGTGACTTTTGAATTGTCCTTTAATGGAAAGGTGAGTCGGATTAACTTGAGGAAGCTATTCAGACGTGGATAAGCACCAACGCCCTGCAAAACTAGGAGCTGATTTCTTCTGGCTTCATTTCGTTTTGGTAGCCTGGGTGTGGAGACTCACGTTTCATCTCTCGTTTACATGCATGGTTTTGTGTTCTGGCACCACCCCCAAGCCCCAAATCTTGTTTGCTAATAGCTTTCATGCTATTTACCATTGCAGAGGGAATATTTTTACCTAATGCTTTACCTTTCCTCCATTCCTGCTCAGGAGATATTTACCCAGCTTACACTACCTGGGTACCTGCTCATTTGTTTGGAATTTTATACACTTTAAGAGACTTTATCTCCTTTCCATATTTGAATAATTAGGATTCTTGGCCTATGTGACACACACTCCTTGCAACGCTATAGCTGTGTCTATCACCTTTTCTTTCTTTCTTTCTTTTTTTTTTGCCAAAAGAATAAAAACCGTAACAAAACTGTCAAGGTTCATACAGTCCAGGTGTATGGGGGTGTAAGCCACAGCCAGAAACGATACTGTGATTTCAACAGTTCATTATATAGAGATGACACATACTAGTAAGGTTAGTACTTTGGAGGCAGAGGAGGAAAGGGTTTCCATGAGTTCAAGGCTTAGCTTGGTCTCCATAGTGAGCTATCTGCCAATCAAAGCTACATAGGAAGACACCACTCCCCCCCAACCCTCCCAACCCCCCCCCCCACAGCACCAAAAGAATTGTTAAGTGTAACATGATTACAACAAGGAGGGATTGGGCAGTAAAAAGGGAAGGGAGCTCCTTAAAATACAGTAATAGCAGGTATTAAAAGCAGCCTCTATCCCAGGAGTCAGATTTCCAAGGAAGATGCTCCCTACAGACTGAGGATGCGGCCAGGATGCATGGAACGGAAGGTGCTGACGTTGCTGATTATGTGCCTTCTAAAACTTGCTGAAGATCTACTCTCCACTGTGCCAGGGAACTATTTATAGGGAGGTATCTTGCTGGAGGCTCTCCACACAAAAACTTCCTAAGGTGGTTGCTAGGAACACTGGAGGCTTCTGGCTACAGGATGGTCCAGTAACTGTTCTCACTAAGGGAGCATAGCAGAGCCAGGAAGGAAAAGCCCTTCTTCCATGCTGCCAACTGGCAAAGCCTAACTTTATTCAGCCTGGCAAAGGGAAATCTTAAAGGGCTCATCTCCATATTTGCAGAGCACGCAACAGGGTATAAATTTGCAGTTGAGAGGCTATAAATTGATAAGTGGTATGCCAGGTATCACATATGTAACAAGATCCTTGGAATATCATCTGGTCCAATTTCCTATCTTCCAGCAGATTGATGCTTCTGCTATTTAAAGCAGAGGGATGCTAATTCTGCTTAAGCACTGGTTTCTTTTAGAGCCTGCTCCATTCTTTAAAAACAAGAGTTAATTAAATCTATGTATGTTTACTGTGGAGATTTTTGCAGATACTGGAAAATCATAACAAAGAAAATAAGTCACTAGGTCAGGGTTTAGAGAAAGCTAATGCTAGTATTTTGATGCATATTATCCCTAGTATGTGCAGAAGCTACCTTAATCCGTCAGGTAGGTACACGACACTACATGCTATCTCAAACCCTCTATCAGTGTTTTTCCTGTACATACCAATGGTGATGAAGTTCAGTGTACAGATTAAACACAGTAAAATATTAACAACAGTAACTTTTTAAAAAAAAAAATTTATCAAGACGGGGTTTCTCTCTGTGTAGCCCTGTCTATCCTGGATTCACTCTGTAGACCAGGTTTGTCTACAACTCACAGAGATCTGCCTGCCTCTGCCTCCTGGAGTGCTGGGATTACAGGCATGCGCCACGACGGCCGGCAACAACAGTAACTCTCACTGAAACAGGACACTGTTAATGGCAGACTATTGTAATACACTGCACACAGCGTAAGAACAGACTGTAATGAACGAGAAAGTGGTATTTTTGTCCCCAAAAGTGTTTTGTTACAATGCGCTTCCTCCTTTCTTGCAATGATGGGACGTGGTAAAATGACGATGTGAGATGCAATGAAGTGAGGGATGGAGGCATCACGACCTAGCATCAGGCTGTTAGGTGAGGTTGGTTGAACAGACGCTTAGCTAATCTGTGAGGATGCATAACTCAGCTGGCTACTGAGTGACTCACAGGTGGGCAGCATGCACGGCATGAATACAGTAGACAAAGGCTGATTCATATCCTGGGCAGGACTTGAGTGGGATGATACGAAATCTCATTGCATTGCTCAGTGTGATGCACGATTTGAAACTTTGAATTCGTTGATCTCTAGAGACTCGCATTTGATCTTTTTGGACCACTCAAATTGAAACCCCAGAATAGGGGTGACTACTGTTTATTATGCTATACCTTTTTTTCCATTCATTCACACAATTAAAATTCACGTGAAAACAATGTAACCTAATAGCTCATGGGTATAAAGGCTATCAGAGTAAATGCTGCATGGTAAACCAGCTAAGAACCACCTCGTTAACTTGGAGTCTAGTAAGGAATGCAAATGTTAAATAAATAGAAATGTATTGATATACCCATAAGTATGTGTACCGTACATATTTATGGATAATATTTTAATAACAAAATGGGTTTGTTTAAATATGCTGAGATTTATATTTAGTTTATGTATTTGTATAATGTTATATTTTCCATGATATTAAAATTTTGTGGAAGCTCATTTTTAAGATGACAACATTCATTTAAATGCAGTTTAACTTTCTCAACGTTTTACTATTATTGGACAACTTTTTATCACTTTAAATTACGTACTGTGCATTATATCTATGCCTGCACTATGGCTAATATTATCATGCAATGGGCTAAATGACCGTGATGAAAAACGAACAACCCTCTGTGTCTTCAATGAAGTCTTGATACTAACTTTCTCCTCTGGATGCTGAGAAGAAGAAGAAGAAGGAGAAGGAAAAGGAGAAGGAGAAGAAACTTTACCATAGGAAAACCACATAGGATGTGCCTTAAAACTCAAGTTATTAAATGTTAGCTCTCGTCTGTTTCTGTGTGCTCCCCCGAGAGGGAAGCACCTCAGTGTTTCTTTGCTCTCCGACACCCAATGGCTGACAGTCTTTCATCCACAAGTGGAGCTGAATGGCTATTTAGTAAATCACACATAGTGCTGGGTCTGACACAGTGGTTGAGTGCTTGCCCGGAATACAAGGGACCTTGGTCTCGAGGACCACAGTAGATAAACAAGAGAGACACAATTTAAAATCCCGCCACATCTAAGGTAACTTGTAAGTTAATTGACAGAATCAATACCTACCTGTGGAGTTTCTAAATGAGAGCAAGAAGTTTTGAGGAACTTTGATGCTTAAAAGATCTTAACAGTTAAGAAAATAGGAAGTTGTTTACTTTTTAATTAATTATTTAATTTACATTGCATCCTGATTGTAGTTCTCTCCTTCCTCTCCTCCCTGTTCCAGCCTCCCTCCCTCTTTCCCTATCCACTCTCCCCTATTCCTCAGAAAAAGGGAGCCCCTCCCACCCACCTACCCCGGCTTATCAAGTCCTATCAGGACTGAGCATTTCTTCTTCGGCTATGGTCTGATCAGGCAGCCCTGCAGAGGGTGGGGACAGGGATAAAAAAGCAGGCAACAGAGTCCATGTCAGAGGCAGTTCCTGCTCCCCTTACTAGGAGACCCGCATGAAGTCTGAGCTCCCCATTGGCTACATCTTTGTAGGGGGCCTAGTTCCATCCATGCATGGTCCTTCCTTGGTATTTCAGTCTCAGGAAGTACTTCTGGGCCCTGCTTAGGTGGCGCTGCTAGTCTTCTCGTGGCGCTCCTGACACCTCCAGGTACTTCCCAGAAGACTCACTATCCTTCATCCAATGTTTGGCTAGGAGTCTCCACATCTTATACCCAGGAGTGGTAGAGCTGGGTCTTGAGGTAGAGCTATTCCCAATTTTCTGAGAAAGCACCAGATTGATTTCCAAAGTGGCTGTACAAATTTGCACTCCCACCAGGAATGGAGGCGTGGCCCCCTTTCTCCACATCAATCGTAGAAGTGCTGTCATTTGAATTTTTGATCTTAGCCATTCTTACGGGTTTAAAATGGAATCTCAGAGTCATTTTCATTTGCATTTCCCATACTTCAAAAGACTGTACAACATAAAATTGGAAAATCTAAATGATATGGATGATTTTCTTGATAGATTTCATTTACCAAAGTTAAATAGAGATTATGTAAACAAGTTAAATAATCCTACAACCCCTAAGAAAATAGAAGCAGTCATTAAATGTCTCCCATCCAAAAAAGCCCAGGGCCAGATGGTTTCAGCACAGAATTCTACCAGATTTTCAAAGAAGAGCTAAAACCAATACTACTCAAACTATTCCACAACATAGAAACAGAAGGAACACAGCTACAGTCACCATAATACCCAAACAAGACAAAGACCCAACAACAAAAAAAGAGAATTTCAGGCCAATTTCCCTTATGGACATTGATGCAAAAATACTCCACTAAATACTTGCAAGCTGAATCTAAGAACACATCAAAAATATCATTCACCACAATCAAGTAGGATTCATCTCAGGCATGAAGGGTTGGTTCAATATATGAAAATCTATCAAAGTAATCCAACATAGAAATAAACTGAAAGAAAAAAAAAAACATAGTCATCTCATCAGATGAAAAAAACAATTCAGCAAAATCCAACACCCCTTCATGTTAAAGTCTTGGAAAGATGAGGGATTCAAGGCATATACCTAAACACAATAAAAGGCAATACATAGCAACCCTGTAGCCAACAACATCAAATTAAATGGAGAGAAACTTAAAGCAATCCCACTGAAATCAGGGACAAGACTGTCCACTCTCATCGTATCTTTTCAATACAGTACTTAAAGTACTTGAAGCTAGGGCAATAAGACAACCTAGGAGATCAAGGGGATACAAATTGGGAGGGGGAGTCAAAGTATTTCTATTCGCAAATGATATGATAGTACACATATGTGAGCTACAAAATTCTACCAGAGAACTCCTACAGCTGATAAGCAAACACCTACAGCAAAGTGGCTGGATACAAGATTAATTTTTAAAAAAATCAGTAGCTCTGCTGTATACAAACAACAAATGGGCTGAGAAAGAAATTACGAAAGAACACCTTTCATAATAGACACAAATAATATAAAGTACCTGGTGTAACTCTAACCAAGCAAGTCAAAGACCTGTATGACAAGAACTTCAAGTCTCTGAAAAAAAAAAAAAAACTGAAGAAGATATCAGAAAGTAGAAAGATGTCCCATACTCATGGACCGGTAGGATTAACATGGCAAAAATGGCCATTTTACCAAAATGGCCATCAATGCAATTCTCATCAAAATACCAACACAATTCTTTACAGACCTCGAAAGAGTAATTCTAAACTTCATATGGAAAAACAAAAAAACAGAACAGCTAAAACAATCCTAAACAAGGCTGGCTGTGGTGGCACATGCCTTTAGTACCAACACTAGGGAGACAGAGGCAGGTGGATCTCTGAGTTTGAAGCCAGCCTGGTCTATAAAGAGAGTTCCAGGATAGCCAGGGCTACAAAGAGAAACCCTGTCTCAAAAAACCAAACCCAACCCAACCCAAACCAAAAAAAAAAAAAAAATCCTATACAATAAAAGAACTTCTGGAGGTAACTGCATCCCTGAGTTCAAGCTATACTACACGGAGCAGCAGTAACAAACATTACATAGTACTGGCATAGAAATAGGCTGGTTGACCAACTGAATTGAATCAAAGACTCAGAAGTAAGTCTACACACCTACAGAGACTCGATTTTTGACAAAGGAGCCAAAACTATACAATGGAAAAATGAAAGCATCTTTAAAAAATGGTGATGGTCTAACTGGATGTCCACATGTAGAAAAATGCAAATTGACCCATATTTATCACCCTGCACTAAACTCAAGTCCAAGTGGATCAAAGAGACCTCAATACAAAACCAGATACACTAAATCTATTAGAAGAGAAATTGAGGAAAAGTCTTGAACTCATTGGCACAGGAGACAAGTTCCTGAACAGAACACCAACAGTTCAGGCTCTAAGAACAACAATTGATAAATAGGACCTCATGAAACTGAAAAGGTTCTGTAATGCAAAAGACACTGTCAAAATGAAATGGCAGTGTACAGATTGGGAAAATATCTTCACAATTCACAAATCCTACATTTGATAAAGGGCTAATATTCAAAATACATAAAGAACTCAAAAAAATTAAACACCAACAAACCAAATAATCTCATTTAAAAATGGAGTACATTGACTTTGCCTGCATGCAATCTTGCCCTTTTGTAGGCAGAATTCTGTCTGTGGTAGAAACAAGGACATTTTGCCCAGTGGCTTGTTTGCCATATTTGAAGCCATCTCCATAAGGAGGTTGTTTAATGTTCATCAAACTCTTTCAGGTAGGCTGGGTGTTGCCAGGAGTTAATCTGTCAGTGAATCTCTGTCACTGTCGGTGAATCTTTGAAATAACAGATAGATGTTTTAAGTTGATAATGGTGAGATATGATAGATATTGATTTACATTCAGAATTGTAGATGTACCAAGATAGGAAAGATTTTTTTTTCTTCAAGGCTGCTAAATACAAATAGCCAAAACACTAAGAATGTAGCATTTATATAATTTACTGATTCTGTCTTGATTCTTCTTGCTGTAGGTAGTTTATTGTATATATGTGTAATAATATAAATGTATATACAAAAATAAAAAAATATATAATAAAAAAATCGAGTACAGAGCTAAACAAAGAATTCTCAGCAGAGGAATCTTGAATGGCCAGGAAGCACTTAAATTATTTCCTAATCTCAGTTCTTGACAAAAATGCTCTTTTTAGACTAACAGCACTAGGTACTAGATGCCACAACTTAATTTTTCCTATGTTTGATATAGACAGAACTGCATTGTTCATTTACTTTTTATTTTATTCACTAGTGAAATGGTGCACGTTTTTCTAGCTCAATGTATTCTTTAGATTGTCCAGCTCCCTTGACCAATTATCCACTGACCTTTGTTTTCCACTCTTGAGAGACATTTGATTGTTAAATGAGTAACTGTTTGCTAACTGGCTGAATGTAGCCGCCTTTTCATTTTCAGATGCTGCTCCTCTGCATTCACACAATTACACAATCACAGTGTTGTGTAGTTTGTCTCTTCATTGTATTATTTGTATTGTATTAGAAATCTTTCACCATATGAAAGCTAAAATTAAACTCGGCTCCTTGATCTAACAGAATTTATTTTATTTTCTGAAAGTAGTGAGTATTCTCAATATTGTTTTTCCAATAACTTATTCTTCTTTTGATATGCTTAAACTTTACAGATTATTATTTTTCATATTGAGTTATAGTTCTTGATATCTGTTAAAAAGCTATTCATTTCCACATTCTCTGAGCACCACCATGTAAGTGATATGTTTAGTTCATCACGTGTTCATATTTAGTAAGGTGTTTGAATTCTCTTAAGTTCACTGGGCTTCTAAATTCTACTTGTATAACAGGGTTTTAATGTTTTGTTTTGTTTAATTTTGAGACAGATTCTTGCTATGTGGTCCAGGCTGGACTCAAACCCATAATTTTCCCACTTCACCTTTCCATAACAGGGATTACATCAAGGACTACAGCAGTTTTTTACACAGTAAATTTAATACAGTATATCTTACAGGGAAATTCCTACTTCCTGCCATACATGCAAACACACACAAACACACACACACACACACACACACACAAACACACACACAGAAAGAGAGAGAGAGAGAGAGAGAGAGAGAGAGAGAGAGAGAGAGAGAGAGAGAGAGAGAGAGAGACTTCATTAAATTTTATTCAATCAACAAATATGTGAGATACCTAAATATAGCTAGGAATTTGGACATATGCCACGAACATAACAGCTGATAAAACAGGTTGAAGCTGCAGGTCAGAACTGAATTACTTTCTTAACATGCGTGAGAATGGACATGGTTCCTAAATGATAAGCAAGATGGGAGGCACTAGATAAGCAAGCAGGCGATCCTGCTATAGAAACGCTATTATAAATCAAGTTCAGAGTGCCATATGAAGGCCATTAATCTTGGTCCAGACTTGGGAGTGAAGGATAAGGCCATAAGCCCATTCCAGAAAGCAAAACTAAAACTGAGGTCCAGTGTGTATAAGGTACAAAGGGCTGTAAGCCAGACAAAATCATTAGGACAGTCATGAAATGAAGCTGTTTTTACTTTACTTTTAAAAAATCAATTACACCTCTCTCTCTCTCTCTCTCTCTCTCTCTCTCTCTCTCTCTCTCTCTCTCTCTCTCTCTCTCTCCCTCTCTGTCAGTCTCTGGTCTCTTTCTCTGTCTCTCTGCCTCTCTGTGTCTCTCTCACTCTCTGTCTCTGTCTTTGTCTCTCTTTCTGTCTGTCTGTCTGTCTGTCTCTCTCTCTCTCTCTCTCTCTCTCTCTCTCTCTGTGTGTGTGTGTGTGTGTGTGTGTGTTTATCTGTCTGTGTATGCACATGTCCATACAGGTGCCTGTGGAATCCAGATGAGGATGTTTATTGATTCCATGAAGCTGGAGTTAAATATGGTTGTAAGCACTTGACGCGGCTTCTGGGAACCAAACCCTGGTCCTCAGGAAGGAGAGCAAGTGCACTTAACCACTGAGCCATCTCTTTATCCCTCCAGCCCCGCAAGCTGTTATTTGCAAAGTTTTCTAAATATATCTCACCCATTCATTTTGAAGTTGCTTTGGTGATCTCAGCTCCTGGTTTGTTTTAGAGGCTAACAATTAAATAGCAATTTTCCTGAGAGAGAGAGAGAGAGAGAGAGAGAGAGAGAGAGAGAGAGAGAGAGAGAGAGAGAGGTTTTAAGTGCGGGAAGTATAAAGAGTAAGGCGGAGGGAGGGTGGGGGAGGGATAATAAGCACCAAGGATGTTTGACAAGCTTTATGGAAACAAGCAGCTTCCTTCATGTGTGTATATATGTGAATATATATATATATTCATATAGAGCAGTTTAGGTGGAGTTAACCTACACAGGGGATGCTTTCCCTTCTATAAGTTGCCAAATAAAAAATGGCTAGTGCCAGGTGTGGGATACCCGTCCTAGAGTCGTTAGCCATGATGTCCTGAACAAGGCCCTAAACAACAATGGCTATTGCTACTGTTCATGGTATCCACTAAGACTTGATGCTAAGTCGCTATTGCTGAAGGCACCACAAACATTGGTCACAGGACATTGGAAAAGCAAGTTGGTACTGGCCAAGAAGAGTCTTCTCTGATGGCTGACTTTCACAGCTCCAGATGTGGAAAGTCATCTAGTCTTACCTAGCCAGGATGCCTGTAAACCATAATGATGATATGCCCATGGGAGCCATGGCAGCATGACTGTTAAGGGGTAATAAGTTGCTTTCTGATTAGATTTAAGGCCCGCTACAGAGGAAGAAACACATGTGCGTTACTTCCATGTGTTTGTTCTTGGTGAATCTGTCCAAGAATCCATGGTTGGAGATTTCATGGGCCCCAGGGGTGAACTTACTATAATTATTTTGTTAAATGGGCACGATTTCAAAGTGTCCTCTCAGCTTATATTTCTACATCCCCACATCAGTGCAGCCATCAGACCTCATCAAAAAAGATGTATCTTTATTCAGCAGTGGACAGCGGTTAATGCAGAAACTCTCAGTTTATAAATGGGCAGAGGATATGTGTTGGTGGAGTGCTAAGCCACACATAGAACACCCATATTGTTCCTCAACCCACTAAAGCTCAAGGACCATCCCGGAAGAGAGAACAGAGAGGAAGCCAGAGGTCATGAAGGACTGGAGTGATACACTGTCTTTTGGACATGACAATAAGACTGTACTCATGAGCTGGCAACAGCTGTGGTTGCCTGACAAGATCTCCACAAGATCAAGGCAATCAACGCTCTAGCATGGGTCAGGGAGGGGCTCAGGAGCCCCCATCCTTCTCCGTGAAGTTCTTGACAGTTGATGGCCTCTGTGGTAGGGAAAGTAGGTTTACTAGAAGGGAGTGGCCCCAAGTATGTAGACCATGCTCCAATGGCTGGCACAGTCCTCTGACCTCTGATTCTCGGTTTGGCCTTGCAACTTCTTCGAGCTGCAGAATAGGACAGGGTGGTAGGTGACCCAAAGTGAGGCTGTAAAGGGCATTGTATGCTTCCTTCTTACTCTCTTGAGATTCCATTCTCCATCATAAGCCCAGCGTACTCCACGGAGTGGTTTCCTTCAACTTGCTTCTCAGAGTGGAAGTATATATAAAACAGGATTCATCCAATCACAGCTGATTCTGTTCTGACCCAGTAAAGTAAAGCAGCAAGGCTGTAAGGAATATCCTTTGTTGCCAGCAGCCATGAGATTGTAAGGCTTGTCACTGTAAAAGCGGGTGAATCAAGTACTAAGTGGGTTTTTTTTATGAACCTAATAAAAAGACACTAGTTTTAAAAGTCTTATTCCAAACACTTCAGTGAGTCCTTATCATCGAGGCTTCTGTTTCTCATCAGTTAAGAGACTTCCAACAGGAAAGAAGCACACTTAGGGAAGATGAAACTGTATCTCTGAAGCTGTTTCTTAAAATTAGTGAAGGTTAACGGTACAGACAGACGGGCAGTTTTGGTTCAGCCACCTGGCACTTTTCTTATTACATTCAATCCATCATCAATATATCTTGGTTGAAAATTAGCTTTAGTAAAACTTAGCAAATTGTTTTTGTTGTCTGAATGGCCACATTTGAAAAATCTGAATAGGGCCTTCTAATTAGATGAAATTTACCGTTAAGATTTGTAAAACTGCACAGTCTTTGGAATAATTAGTGATTTGCTTTTGCTTTGTAGCAGAGCATGGGGGTGGGGAGACACCAAACGTCCGAATATAATAAATTTCAGAAAACAGTCAGTCAAAATTTTTGTTCTGCATCTTGTCTTCCTTGATAACTCACGGAAATAAGCAAGAAGACGACTAAGCACTTAAATTAACACGCGATGAACATACACGAAGTACTTTGTATTAACACACAAAGCCTCTGGATAGCAGCAAAAAGTGGTGCCGCTCTATGCACGCATATACCTACAGACATACTCTGTAGGAAAGCTAACGACTAACATTTTATAAAAGCAATGTAAATCTATAAAGGCTATAAAAATCCCAACACTGAGTATCACTGTAAGTAACACCCTAAACTCCACAACGTGGATCATAAAGTTCACTGAAAAAAAAAAAAATGGGCATACCGATAAAATCTACGCATATGTTCAAAATTGGAGGGCTTTCTGTGGCAATTATAACCTTGGCAATTTCATCTATGTCTAGAAATTAGAACAATAAAATGTTATAATCATCTTCAACATTGGATGAGCCCCTAGTTACCTGACAATCTTTCTGCTGGGCGACTTTCCTGTGTGTCACCACCTCATACGTTATCTAATCCAATGTCGTATTTAAAAGTCCTCCGGGGTTGTCCTTTCACCACAGGCAAAGTCAGGTGAAGACCCTGCCTGAGGTAAGAAATGGTAAGTCAGGAAGCATGACTAAGGATCTGAGCTCTTCAGCCAGGCACGGCGGCACACACCTTGAGACCCAGCACTCAGGAGGCAGAGGCAGGCGAATCTCCGTGAGTTCAAGGCCAGCCTGTTGTACAGAGCAGGTTCCAGGACAGCAATGAATACCAAGAGAGACCTTGACTCACGAAGTAAAAAACAACAAACAAACATTCTGAATTATTCATGCCAAAGGAGGCTGTAATGAATAGGAGAAAGTTAAGAGTCCTTTAAACTTACAGTAGGAGAACCGGACACGCCAAATCCTAAGTTACATAGTTACTAGAAGGAGAGAGTCATCAGAATTTGGGGTTTTAACTATGGTCTTACATACTATACCACATATTAATGAAAATACACAATGGTTTTTCCTATATATAGGTTCTCACTATTTAGGTTAGGCTGGCCTTGGACTTGTGGTAATCCTCCTGCCCCTACCTCCCTAGCACTGGAATTAGTCATGTACCACTATGCCCAGTCTAGGCTCTTAAGATTTTATCTTTAA